>NW_023270387.1:7061597-7252518 GCF_011800145.1 Mirounga leonina | reverse complement strand
CGGCCGGCAGGGGGAGGCGGGGGGCGCGGGGCAGCCCCGCCTTTCCCCCGAGGAGCCGCCGGGCGGCCATATTGCGGAGCTGTCTGCGGTGGTGGCGGCGCGTCTCGTCTCCGGCGGCCCGGCGCTTCCCAGCGCCGCCTCTCCCTCCCTGCCGCGGCCGCGACGCCCGGCGCCCCGCGCAGCGCCCCGGCCGCGCTTGGGCGGGAAGGAGCCGCCCGCTCTCAGGGTAAGCCGCCGGCGCCCTCCCTTCCCCCAGCCCCTCTCCCAGGCGGCGCCGGAGACGCCGAGGTGGCGGCGAGAAGTTGCGGGGGCCCGCGCGGCCCGGCGGCCGCGCCGCGAGGGCCTCGCGCGCCTCTCTGTGCGCGGCCCGGCGGGCCAGGCCGTCCCCGGAGCCGGCGAGGGCGTCGGGGCGCGGCGCGAAGCCGCCGCCGCGCGTTTCTGCTCGGCTCGGGCGCGCGGCCGCCCTCGGGCTGGGCCCTGGACCCCCCGGCCCCGGGGGAGCGGCCCCGGCGCGGCGCGGCCCGTCCCTTCGGGTGCGCTGAAAACCCAGTCAGCGCGGGTAGAATTACATTTTGCAGAGTAGGGGAGGGGGGGTTATTAGAACCCCCCCCCGGGCTTCCAGTTTGAAAGTAAGGGTGTTGAATTACTAGAGAGCGTGCGTTCACCCTGGTGGCAAAAAGGCTGTTGCATTAACGGGTTTGGGCGCGGAGCCGCTCCCGGCGCCCGCCGCTCCGCCGGCCCGCTCTACCTGCTGCGGCTGCGGCTGCGGCTGCGGGCGGCCTCGGAGCCCGGCACTTCGTCCGGCCCTGCGGGCGGCCCGGCTTGGTGTCTCAGAGCCCACCGCGTCAGTCGAGGACCCGCACCGTCCCCCCTTCCCGGGAAGGCTTCTCAACTTCATTTCCGGGCTAACTCCGAACGAGGGGCGCTCGTTATTTCAGTTTCAGTAAAGCGCATCACTTCCTTTGCAGGTATGGCAGCATCCTTTAACCGGCCCCAGTATTTGGTTATCCCCCGCCCCGGAGTGGTGGTGGTAACGAGATTGGAAAAGCGAAGTCGTTTCACCAGAGATAAATTTAAAAATAGAGTTGAGAATGTGTAGAGGACGTTTGAATCCGTCCTGTGGCACTGAGGCTGGCATGATGCAGACGTAAAAGTCTACGGTAATAAGGGTTTATTTGATAAAGCAGTGCTCGGACGTCCACATTGCAATCTATTGTTTACGGAGCGTACATTTTTTAGAGCACTAAATACCCTTTTATATTTCAGGCGGAGCTCTGAATGAACAATTGCCCCGTTCATTTGGCTGGTACATAAGTAGTGGCCTAATCCATTTGCCAAAACAGCATTATTAGATTTGAGAAGAGATTAATACTCAGGATTGCACTTTTTTTTTTTAAATTTTCAGAACTCCATTGCTTTCAGCAGTGTGTTTTATCTTTCAGAGACTAATATGACAAAAATGTGACAAATGACAAAAGGTAGAGCACTACCTTTGAAGTTAATAGTAATGCTGTAAAAAGGATTGTATGACTTTGTTTCTTTGCTTAATCACTTTTTTTTTATGTCGGATGGAATTTAATGAGCAGTTGATATATTATTAAGGAAATAATAGATATGCATTGGAGTTCTTTACAGTTTTATTTAAATGAGGCAAAATTTGATTATGGCATTTAGAAATGTTAAATTCTTGCTCTTGTGGATTATACATTGTTTTGTTCACTCCTGTATCCCTACACATGGACAAGTGTGTAGGAGAGACTCAAATATTTGTAGGAAAAATATAATTAATTTTGGTGTGGGTAAAGTATGTTGAGTCTGTCCTTTGTTTTAGACATTGTCGTTACTTAACTGGAACTTAAATTGATTATTCTTTTTCCTCTGGTGGTAAGAAATGACAGACTTTTCTCTCACTGTCAGTAGTCTCAGGGAGGAGAGGAAGGGTTGTTCTTTGTTGATTGCTTTACCATTGCCAAGAGCAGAATTGGATTTTGTTATTCATTTTTCTCTTTGGCAGGTTGTTGAAGTCTTTATATATTTTTATTTTAATTTCAGTTCTCGATCTTTTTTTTTTTTTTTTTAAGAATTTATTTATTTACTTGATAGAGAGACACAGAGGGAGAAGGAACACAAGCAGGGGGAGCGGGAGAGGGAGAGAAGCAGGCTTCCCGCCAAGCAGGGAGCCTGAGGTAGGGCTCCATCCCAGGACCCTGGGATCATGACCTGAGCCGAAGGCAGACGCTTAACGACTTAGCCACCCAGGCTCCCCATTCTCAATCTTTTAATATAATTTATGTATCGTCTAATTAGAGTCTACAGTGTGGAATGATGGTGGGAGTCTTGTTTTTTCATCCATTTTTAACTTAATGAATTTTAACTTAGGCGATTTAAAAATGGCAAATTTTAACCAATATTTCCCAAAGACCAAAGCCTAAAAAATGTGTCGGATGAAAATTATGAAGACTGAGGTGTGCCACTGGACCATACCTGACAGGGTAAAGCTAATATAATTTTATGCTACTGATGTGAATCTGTGAACTCAAGGAAGTCGGGCCCTCCAGGAGACCAAAAGCTAATGGACACTTCGTAACTACCCTGATACTAGCCTTGGGGTACTGGATTCAGCGGAACTGGGTTGAGTTGCTGTTGACCCCCCTCTTACAAGGTTATTTTAAACCTCATAGTGTTTTTACTGATAGCTAAAGTTCTTCGGGATCTTCCCTTTTGGCAGCCAGTGAAGCTCACCTCTTCCGTGATGGAAGTGGCCAGTCTGACCCCAGAGAGTTCCTCAGCTTCTAGCTTTTTTCACAGAATCCTGCCTTTCTTACTCATTTTAGTTCTTAATGGTATATTTACGGTATATTTCTTAATATTAATTTATACTGAACATAAATTTTAAACCATTTTTAAAGAATATGAAAGTAATCCATTTTATGACAAACTTTAAAAATCTAGAAAGACGTAAAGGAAAAATAAAGTCCTCTTCACTCCCCAGAACTCCCCCTCCCCTACCCTTTCTCACTCATGTTTTTCATAGGTAATTAATGAATATTAGCACTTCTTTCCTTCTGTACGGAAAATGCCAATACTTACGCAAGGATAAACATACACTTTTTATCTCATATTTATGATTTTAAAGTCTATAAAAATAAGGTTATTTTGTAACAGACATTGAAAGGGTGTTTGTTTATTACTGTGTTAAACATTAATGTTTCTCAGATTTTTATCAGTTGAATGCAATCACACAATGTGATTTCCTATAATCTCAAAAGTGTGTTTATGTGTTTTTGCAAATTTTCTTGCTTAATGATTGGAGGTGAAGTTCACTTTTTGTTTTCTCCCTAGAGTATGGCATATGATTGATAGTGAAAAGTGGTGTCCTTTAAAAATATGTGTCTTTGTATTGGGAACTGTTTGGAAAGGAAATACAGTCCATATGATTTACTTCTTTCCTCATTCCATTTAATACTGAACTCTAGCTTCAGCTTCCTGGAAAAGAAGGGTCCAGTCAGGTTATGAGTTGTATAGAATTATTTTCTTTGAATAACCAGTATGTATAGAAATCCTTGCAGATTTACTAATTTAAAACACTTAGTTTTATTTAATAGGTAAATGTTATAAATTTGCATATACATGTTTTGTATTGTTTTTTCCTATTGTAATATATATCAGTTACCCTATAACAGAATTCTAAATTGCATCTTGCAGAGGTTATATATACAATAAGGTAATGACTTTTTTTTTTTTTTTTTTTAAACATCAAGCAGTCTAATGTAGATGAGAATGCTCAAGACATGCTGGGTTACTTTTCTACCTAATTTATATACATTTGAAATAAACTGTTTTTGAGTTTTAGTCAAGTTGGTTTGTTTGAGAAAGATACTCTCTTTGCTGTTAACCATTTAGAGGAGAGGTCAACAAATTAGTTGGCAGGCCAGATGTGGCCTGCTTTCCTGATTTTGTAAATGAAGTTTTATTGGAACACAGAAATCCCATTTGGTTACATATTGTATATGACTGCTTTTGTGAGCTGTAATGTCAGGCCATATATTTTGCAAAACCTAAAGTATTTACTCTCTGGCCCTTTACAGAAAAAGTTTGCCAACCGCTGATTTAGAGAAAAAAAATCTTGTCGAAAGAATGTCTTAGGTACAGTATGAAAGAAGGAGGTAGCACATTGTTTTGTTTTTTTCCCCATGATTATAGAATTTATAAAGTTACGAATTTCAGTATCAGTAATTGGAACAGATAGTTTTTTCTGAGTTGTAGGTAGTCTCTGAGCTTTCAGGGCCTTAAATGTTTCTTTTACTTGTGGAAAGTTGAAGTTAAATAAAACTGGCTGCAGTCAAACTGAAGTGAGCAATCTTTTTTTCAAGGACTTCTGCCACATAAGATACTTTGGCCTCAATAATAGAAAATTCTCAACCTGGCTTAAATAAAGAGGAAATTTATTATCTTACACAATAAAGTCCAGAGGCTCAAGAATAGCTCAGTAATGACATCAAGGACTCCTTCTCTTTACAATTCTCTGCCCTGTGGTCTTTCACATTGGCTTCATAGTAAGACTTTTCCTCTTGTTACAATCTGGCTGCAGCAGGACTAGCATGCCATCCATACGGCCGTACCCAGAGAAATGGGAAGGACTCTCCTTTCCAGAAGCCCCCCAGCAGATGTCTTCGTCTCATAGGCTGGGATTGGGATATATTCCATACCTAACTAGTCACTGGTAAGGGTAATGGAATTGCCCTTTCTTACGACTCTCCTTCCACTAGATTGTTTTCCTTATTCATATACCAAGTGTCTTGGATTCTTTCTTACCCCCACCCAGTTATATCCAGTATTGATCTGTCGTACATAATCTAGCATGAATATGTGAGTTCTATCTTCTTGGGTACTAAATTTATTTAAATTATGAAATGAAAAGCGTTGATTCCTGCTAAAATACTTCGAAGGCAGGGGTTGACAAACTGGCCCAGGAGCCAAATGCAGCCTAGTCCCTGTTTGTTTTGTTTTGTTTTATAAATAAAGTTTTATTTGAACACATCATAGCACATTTGTTTACATATTATCTATGGCTGCTTTCATGCTACAACAGCAGAGTAGTTGTAGCAGAGACCATATGGCCTTGGAAAAACCTAAGAAATTTATTTATCTGCCCCTCCCCTTTTTTAAAAAAGATTTTATTTATTGAGAGAGAGCAGAGAGCGAACACTAGTAGGGGGAGTAGCAGAGGGAGAGGGAGAAGCAGGCTCCCTGATGAGCAAGGAGCCCTATGCCAGGTTTGATCCCAGGACTGAGATCAGGACCTGAGCTGAAGGCAGATGCTTAACCGACTGAACCACCCAGGCGCCCCTTTACCTGGCCCTTTAGGGAAAACGTTTGCTGACTTTAAGATACCATGCCTACATTTATACTTCTGTGCCAAATTGGCGAGTAAGATATTGAGAAAGTCACACTTTAATGGGAATATAGATGTGCTGTACTATAAAGTGTGTTAACTGCTTAAATGCTCTTGTGTATAGGAACAGGAGTTAATAGTGCATCAGTGTTCTAAGCAGAGTCTTCTGTGATATGAGTTCTGAATGTTGTTTCCTACTTTATTTTTTTAATTTTCCTATTTCTGTACGTTAACTAATAACCTTTCAATAAGTTACAGAGTAGGTGTCGTTTATAACCAAAAATCCTGGCTAGTGCATGGAATGATGCGGGCACATGAATGCAACAGAGGGACCCTTGATAAAAGGGAGAATGGGAATACAGGAAATCTCAGCCATGCTTAATTGAATCTGGAACCGTTCGGCTTTTACTGAGTGTGTGGGATGGATTAAACTTTGTTAGCCATCATCAGGGCTCCCTTATATTTAAGACATTTGCAGACTCTAGACTTAGAAAAACTATAAAATCTTAGTTTGGTTATTAAGCAAAGTTGGTGTATATATACCAGTCAACAACCAGCATGATAATTACAGTTACCATTAAAAGGGTCAAATTATCTGGCCTTTAAATTTAATTTGATAAGGGTCTTGAATAGAGATGATAGAGTCCTGAACTTGGGAGACCTAGTTGGGAGGAGTTTTTTTCTCCCCCACTTTCATGTTTGCTCTCTCTTGTAGTGTGTTGCTTATTAATATATTGTTTGGTCATCTTATAACATAAATGAGAGGAAAATATTGCCCTTGACAATGATCAGCAGAAAAAGACAATTGAATATTATATGTAAACTTAATTCACCAATAAAATCACCAACAAACTTCTGAGGGCCTACTGTGAGCCAGACAGCATTCCATTTTCTAAAAGGGAGATTTGAATATCTTGAAAATTAGAAGCTTAATGATAGAACTGCCATATAGCTTTATTGACTGCATGAGAGAGTTTTGTCCAATTTAAGAGATATTTAAGAAATTTTATTCTCTTTTGAAAGTAAGCTACTAGGGGATGTCTGGTGTTGCAAAACCTATAAAGCATAGAATTATATGCCAGGATTCACGTCATTTTGGAACTTTGCTTCTTTCCTGCTGCTAAGGTGACTTCCATGAATCTGTTTTTACATTTTTAAACACTTACTGTATTAGTTTTTGGTGTTTTCGTAAGTGTAAAATGAAGAACTTGGACTGGATTTAGCTTTCTTAGCTTTTAGCATTTAAAATTAATCAATGCAAATGGTAATGTTTTATTTGTTTTTCTATCCGCCTTGGGAACAATATAGATAAGGTATTTCCTTTAAATTTCCAGATTTCTGGGGCGCCTGGGTGGCGCAGTCATTAAGCGCCAGCCTTCCGCTCACGTTGTGATTCCAGGGTCCTGGGGTTGAGCCTGCATCGGGCTCCCTGCTCCGCGGGAGGCCTGCTTCTCCCTCTCCCACTCCCCCTGCTTGTGTTCCCTCTCTCGCTGTGTCTCTGTCAAATAAATAAATAAAATTTTAAAAAAATAAAAAATAAATAAATTTCCAGATTTCTTTTAGAAGAGAATCTGAATTCATTGTAATACTTTTGTTTTTAATATTGCAATTCTGCTTTATATTTACGTTTTAGAAATTTGCTTTGCATGTAAAAATTGCTCAAAAATGTTGAATATTTGATTTCCTTGAACAAAAGTCACTTTCTACATAAGCAACTACTTAATACCTTATTTGGAACTGTATATCACCCTTACAGGAAATCCATTTACAGAGGTGATTATGCCAGTATTTTTTTTTTTTTTTAAGATTTTATTTATATATTTGACAGAGACACAGCGAGAGAGGGAACACAAGCAGGGGGAGTGGTAGAGGGAGAAGCAGGCTTGCCGCGGAGCAGGGAGCCCGATGTGGGGCTCAATCCCAGGACCCTGGGACCATGACCTGAGCTGAAGGCAGACGCTTAACGACTGAGCCAGCCAGGTGCCCCGAGTATTTTTTTTTTTTTTTTTTTTAAAGTCGGCTCCATGCTGGGTGTGGGCTTGAACTCACAACCCTGAGATCAAGACCTGAGCTGAGATCAAGAGTTGGATGCTTAACTGACTGAGCCACCCAGGCGCCCTGTGATTATACCAGTATTAATGTGTACTTACAACATCTTGAGAGGTAGTCTTTTGACCTGAAAACAACAGAAGAATGTAGCTTTAGCTTCTTCTTGAAAAGCTCTGGTAATTGTTTGAGATGAGCTTGCCTAGAATGATGTCAGAAAAAAAGCAGAATATGAAAGCCAGAAGAGCCCCAGGACTAGGGTTTACAAGGACCTCTGACTTGTTAACTAGATTTTTTACTTTGGGCAGGTCACTTATCTGAATCTTAAATTCCTTATTAAAAGAATGAGGATTGTGATACCTACCTATCTTGGGCAGAGGGAAGAGAGTAGTTATGATGAAGATTAGGTAAAAGAGATAAAGTGGCTGAAGAGTGAGTATTCTGCAGGTACTTTCTTCATTCACTACCCTTGTCCTTGGTTTTGGCCTTCTTTATTTGCAAAATGGAGCTAAAATTTTTTGCTCTCTTTGCTTCACTTGAATGACGTGGCATTATGTAGCTAAAGGTACATTAATATTGCTATTAAATGCAGAATTAACACTGAGCTAAAAATACAATATAGGTCTGTGTATAGTAGAGGTTTTATAAGCCTTTGTGTCTGTGAACTTGGAGAGGGGAAAAAAGTTGCATCTTTTTTTTTTTTTTTTTTACACATTTTCTTTCATTATTAATGTGGGCAACTGGTAGTATTAGCAGTAGCAGAGACTATTTCCAATAGAAATTGCAGATATTTTCATAGTTTACTGTTACAGAATAACTCATCATTACTTAGAAGTTTAATCATTAGATCCACTGGTAAATATTTTTATTTAAAGATTAATTAAAAAGCACAGATATTACTGTGTCATGGGTTTGTGATTTTAATATTTTGATAATTGCATTCCAGTATAATTGGAATTATGCAGTGTTAATGTATTTTATTTTGTGCATTTTAAAATGCTTTTCTAGGGGCGCCTGGGTGGCCCCAGGGTCTTGGGATCAAGCCTTCTAGCGGGGAAGCCTGCTTCTCCCTCTCCCACTCCCCCTGCTGTGTTCCCTCTCTCGGTATGTATCTCTCTGTCAAATAAATAAATAAAATCTTAAAAAAAAAAAAAATGCTTTTCTAGGAAGGGCTTCACAGGCTTCACCAGAGTGGCCCATGCAGGGGAAAAGTGATTAAGAACTTTTTTATTATAGTTATTGTTTTGGTTTGACTGCCGGAGTTACCTTATTAATTCAGTTTATACTTCTCTTTGTTACACTGCTTCCTAATCCCCCAGTAAATTGGCAAAGGAATTCTTTTGTAACTTTTTGGTCTGTGGAGAAACCACAGTTGGTTCAGAGATTGCTTCTATGTCTCAAAAGACAGAAAAAAAAATTATAAGGAGGCATGGAGGAAAAGGGTATCTTAAGAGTAAAGTTAGGCAGTGTGGTATAAATTATTGAAGCTTCGGTGTAGGCCCAGGATGGACTAGACTTAACACCTCTTTTACCACCTGACAGGTGGGAAGTGTGTTATGCCACTGACTTACTAGAGCTCAAGGTGTTTAGCATGAGGCTGTTTTTCCATTGTTTGAGGTAGAGAAGAGGCTGTTTTAGGGTCACCCTCAGAGTTAAAGGACAAAGAAGAGAATATTTCATATGAATGCTTTGTCTGTAAACATTGTATTTAGAGTATATAACCATACAGTTAATCTTCTGGAAATGGGAAATATGTATGCTCGCAGATCTCTTAAAACTACTTGTTGAGTATGTATGTCCCTGCCATGATTGTGCTTCATTGCTTCTGGGGGAGTCAGTATGGCAGAGAGGTAGGGTAAGACCACTTTTAAGAAACTTAGGAAGAGTAGAGAGGAGGGAGTAAATTTTTTTTCTGTAATTATGTATTATGAGGGTAGATGGGAGAAGAGTTGATTTTTATTAAGTATCTCACAATGGTTTAGGTGATTATATATTATCTTTTTTTTTTTTTTTTTTTTTTTTTTTTTTTTTAAGAGAAGAAAGGAAGACACTGAAAGACAGTGATTTCAAGATGAATCAGTTAGAGATGGAAACCCAGGACATGTATCTCGGTATCTCGGTATCTTAGCTTTTCATGTGACATTTTATTAAATTGTCCATCCTGGTATTAACAAATTCTACTAGTTTCAGGAAAAAACATACTAATGCAATCATGGAAGGACTAGAAATGTATTACTGAGGTTAAATATTATATTAATATTAAGTATTATGATGTAAATATTTTTCAGTAATAACTAAATTGGCTAAAAAAGCTGCATCCTAAAAAAATTTAAGGTGGGATTCTTATATATGTCATATTATATAAGCTCGTAAACTGAGATATGACCAATTTACTGGAACACTTTTTTTTAAAAATTCTCATCTGATTTTTAAAATTAGGAACTTAACAAAAATAAGACCCTGATTAGTATTAAGTGCCCAGTTCTGTATATTAAGATATCATTTGTAAGGATACCTGCGTTTTACATAGTTAAAACGAGTGGTTACATAATCACTTATATTAATGTAAATGTTGACGCAGTTTGTCATAATACACAGAAAACCTGTAGTAGTCCATGTTGTCACGTAGTTTCAGCATTGTAATTTTAATCATTGGCTTTTATAATGAGTACTGCTGAGAATACCTTGCTACAGATTACTTTCTTTTGTATTTCTTTATTTCTTTGGGGGTATAATCCAAAAGCAGAATTTCCTGTTCAGAAAGAAATTGAACTTTTGTTAATATTGACAACTTTTTTCTAGAAATATTGAGCCGATTTATGGTGCTGCCAGCAGTATTTATATACTTGTTTAGCAGTACTGCCTCATCAGTACTGGCATGTATAATTAGGAATTATTTTGCTGGTTTAATGAGTATATAATCAGTAATACCTTAAAGCCATTTTGATTTGTGGGGTTTTCTTGGTTTTCTTTTTAAGATTTTATTTATTTATTTAATTGACAGAGAGACAGCGAGAGAGGGAGCACAAGCAGGGGGAGAAGAGAGGGAGAAGCAGGCTTCCCGCGGAGCAGGGAGCCCGATGTGGGACTCAATCCCAGGACCTTGGGATCATGACCTGAGCCGAAGGCAGACGCTTAACCGACTGAGCCACCCAGGCGCCCCTTGATTTATGGTTTTAATGCAAGACTGTGCATTTGTTTTGTAAAAGAGTTTGTAGAGACTTTGTCTTTTAACCATTTACTGAGTGGCGTCTGAGTGATATCTTTATATATTTAATTATTTCTTTACTTTCCATAGTAACTTTTTGTTATGACTGTTGGATATTTTTCTATTCTATTACTTTTATTTTGCTATTTATTTTGTTCTAGGGGTGTAGGGATTTTAAATAAAATATATTAATCTGTTTTCATCATAAAATATATTTTTCTTAGTCATTTCTTCCTCAAAAATTAGAATTTTTAAAGTCTCTTTTTGAAAAAAGATTCACCTACTTAGATTTTGTTAAATATTATGGTGAAGTTCTAGGTCTGACTTCAGTTTATTTACATACTATAATTTTGTTCTTTCATTTTAAAGAAAATGTTTTTCTTATTACAAAAGCTCTACATTTTCATTTTAGAAATTTACAGATTCATGTTAATTCATAGAGACTCAATATTTTGGAGTATAATCATATTCATCTTTTCATTTATACTTAAAAAAAAATTTTTTTTTTAAGATTTTATTTACTTGCGAGAGAGAGAATGAGAGAGAGCATGAGAGGGAGGAGGGTCAGAGGGAGAAGCAGACTCCATGCTGAGTGGAGACTCGATCCCGGGACTCCAGGATCATGACCTGAGCCGAAGGCAGTCACTTAACCAACTGAGCCACCCAGGCACCCTTCATTTATACTTTTAAAAAAGAAATGTGAATCATACTGTATGTATGGTTTTATAACCTGCCTTTTTTTCTGGATATTTTGCCATGTCATTTAATATTTTTCTGTAACATTTTAATTGGTTGCATTGGGGTCTAGCAGAATCTACAGATGTACCATGGTTCATTTAAATAATATCAGTATTATATACACTTTTTTAAAAAAAGATTTTATTTGGGGCACCTGGGTGGCTCAGTTGTTAAGCATCTGCCTTTGGCTCAGGTCATGATCCTGGTGTCCTGGGATCCAGCCCCGCATCAGGCTCTGTGCTCAGCAGGGAGCCTGCTTCTCCCTCTCCCTCTGCCTACCTGCCTGCCTACTTCTGATCTCTCTTTCTCTGTCAAATAAATAAATAAAATCTTTAAAAAAATAAAAAGATTTTATTTGAGAGCAAGAATGAGAGAGAGAGAGAGCATGAGAGGGAGAAGCAGACTTCCCGCTGAGCAGCAAGCCCAATGGGGGACCCGATCCCTGGACTCCAGGATCATGACCTGAGTTGAAGGCAGCTGCTTAACCTACTGAGCCACCCAGGCGCCCCTATTATATATACTTTTATAAGTAACACTGTAACTAGAATCTTCGTAGCTCTACCGTTGTACACATTTGTTATTATTTTCTTTGGGTAAATTTCCACAAGTGAAATTATTTAGCAATTTTTAAATATCAAATAGGGGAAGACAGATGGGTGGGTATATGGTATAGCTCTGGACTCTAGGGTAGGTGTCAAAAGACCGTTTGGCCAATGATTACCCATGCGACTGAGAACAAGAAACTTACATACAGTTGACCTTGTTTCTTCAACTATGAAGTAGCCATAGTGTGACATGTCTTGTCTCCTTTGATTTTTGTTAGTAGAGAATTAATGTATAAGAGCACACAACTGTGGGGTCTTCTCTAAGTACAGGGCATTGTTGCTGAGTAATCACATTGTGTTCAGCTGGTAAATTAAGTGGTAGAACCTTATTCTTTTTCTCAGATAATTTATAATTAACCGAAATAAAACAAGGTGGATGGGGCATTTGGGTGTCTCAGTTGGTTAAGCGTCTTCCTTCAGCCCAGGTCATCCCAGGGTTCTGGGATGGAGCGCTGCGTCGGGCTCCTTGCTCAGCGGGGAGCCTGCTTCTCCCTCTGCATGCCGCTCCTCTTGTTGTGCTCTCTTTCTCTCTGACAAATAAATAAATAAAATCTTTAAAAAAAAAAAAAACCCAAAAAACAAGGTGGAGACTAACCTGAACTTTAAGAGAGAGAAACACTGGTCTGAAAACATGCATTTTTAGAAGTCCACCATATCCTTATTTATGGAGGCTTTTGTTAGCTCCCCCCCCCCCCCCCAGTTCATATAGTTGAGTTGGGTTTGTTGGAAATTTTAAAAGCTTAGTTTGCTTGTGTAAAAAACCTGGTTTTATGTGTGTTGGCCTATGATATATTTTTATTCTTTTATATCTGCAGAGCTCTCTTACTAAACCTAAAACTTTAACATCAATTTTTTTCTTGAAACGTCCTTTTTATAGAGTACAACTTGAAGTAACTCTAACATTGAAAACTTGGATAAATCATTTTTTTTTTTTTATTTTTTTTTTATTTTTTTTTTTATTTTTTTTTTAAAGATTTTATTTATTTATCTGAGACAGAGAGAATGAGAGAGACAGAGAGCACATGAGAGGGGGGAGGGCCAGAGGGAGAAGCAGGCTCCCTGCCGAGCAGGGAGCCCGATGCGGGACTCGATCCAGGGACTCCAGGATCATGACCTGAGCCGAAGGCAGTCGCTTAACCAACTGAGCCACCCAGGCGCCCGGATAAATCATTTTTTAAAGGAAAAAGACCTACCTTTATTTCATTCCAGTATTAGATTAATATATAACTTCAAAATTTCTGCAAACCTACATACTTGATATTTATTTACCCGCCCAGCTGGCCCTGTGTTTGTTAACTACTTTTTCTATAACTTGAGTGCTTTAACTTAGTTTATATAGTCTGGCATATAATTCTCACTTTCTTTCCCTTGTTCTTCCTTACTGATGAGATTGCACAGGAAGGTTATAACAACTGTAGGGTTTAATAAATAACATGATCAGTACCTGTGGAAGCTCTCCTGAGTGTCTTCTAACTTCTTTAGTGTGTAGCTTTGGGGTCAGATATGGTAATGCAGTACAAAATCAGATATGGTAATGGAATAATGTAAAAATTGGCCTAGGACAATTAAAGTTCCTTAAAAAAGTATTTATTTAAGTAATCTCTGCACCCCGTATGGGGCTTGAACTCATGACCCCAAGATCAAGAATCATAAGCTCCACTGATTGAGCCAGCCAGGTGCCTCTTAAAAAAAAAAAAATTTTTTTTTTAGGGGCGCCTGGGTGGCTCAGATGATAAAGCGTCTGCCTTCAGCTCAGGTCATGATCTCCAGGTCCTGGGATGGAACTCCATGTCAGGCTCCCGGCTCAGCAGGGAGACTGCTTCTCCCTCTCCCTCTGCCTCTCCCCCTACTTGTGCTCTCTCTCTCTCAGATGAATAAATAAAATCTTAAAAAAAAATTAAAAAAAAAATTTTTTTTAATTCCTAATACTCTGGTACGAGCAAACCTGAAGTACCTCTGTAGGGATATATATACACAACTCAGGGCTCATGGGACTCCTACATGGGTAGTGGGTTAGGGACACGAGCTTTTTGTCCAAAATTACAAACTCTATAAAGAAACCATAATGAACTGAAAACAGAAAAATTGTGCAGTGACAAAAAATAAACGTAGGGATCAAAGGAAGATTTAAAACAAATTATAAAATAGCATAGGATTATTAAAATGCTGAACTATTGAAGAGGTAAAACATTAGAAAGTAGAGGAATGTTGCACAGAGAGATAAAGAGATGGAAAATATGAAAAAGTAGGTATGGACTAGAGAATAAAATATGCAGTTTGTGTCCAATGAGAATTGCTGAATTAAAAGAGAGAATGAGAGAGACAATGGCTAATGTTTTTCCAGAATTTAAGAAAAGCATGCGTCTTCAGAATAAGGAAGCTTATCCAGTCCTGAACAAGATAAATAAAAGCAAATCCGAAGACTACCCCCCCCAAAATTCCTTAAAGCAGAGAAAAAAGGCAGATTATCTCAGAGAATTGAGTTAGATTGACAGTAGATAGCTCATCAGCAGTAACAGATGCCAGAAAAATAATGTCCTCCAAATGCTGAGGGACTAACAATTTAGAATTCTCAATGCAATTAAATTATTACCTAATTGAAAAAGGAAGTATTCACTGGAGAATTCACTAAACCTATACTTTACCTAATAGCATGCATAGCCTAAAAAAATATAAATTGGAAAGTGACAATTTATAAGAAGAAATTAACATCCACAATCATACTTGGGAAAATTTAATACATTTTTTTCTCAAGGTGCTTAAGTAGACTAAAATGAGCAACAGTAGGGAAACTATAAACAAAACATTAAGTTCTTGGTCTGGCTTGATCTAACTTATCAAATGCAAAACCTACATTATTGTCATTTATAGCCAGAACAGTTAGAAATGAAATTAAACTGACCATGTACTAAACATAAAGGAGGTCTTAATGAATTCTTTGACCATGGTATAGTAAAGTTAGAAATAAATAATAAAAAGCGCTTTGCTCCCAGACCTGTAACCATTCCATTTGAAAATTAAAAAAAAAATTCTTTCTCCCTCTCTCTCTGTGCTCTCTCTCACTTTTGTTCTCTCTTAAAATCTTAAAAAAAAAATTTCTTAGTCATGATTAGAGATCAAAACTGGAAAGGGAAACTTGTAGAGCCAATGAAAAAACTACATATAAAAACCTGTGTGGGAAATCACTAAAGTGATACTTAGAAAAATGGTATTTTATTTTATTTATTTATTTTATTTTAATTCAATTAATTAACATAGTGTATTAATAGTTTCAGAGGTAGAGATCAGTGATTCAACAGTTGCATATAACACCCAATGCTCATTATTATATCACGTGCCCTTCTTAATGCCCATCACCCATCCCCCTACCCACCTCCTCTCCAGCAACCCTCAGTTTGTTTCCTATAGTTAAGAATCTCTTATGGTTTGTCTCCCTCTCTGATTTTGTCCCTCCCTTCCCCTATGATCCTCTGTTTTGTTTCTTAAATTCCACATGAGTGAAATCATATGTTAATTGTCTTTCTCTCATGGACTTCTTTTGCTCAGAAAAATGGTATGGTTTTAAATATAAGACAAGACATTTCAAAATATACTTCCCAGAAAAGGAGATTTATATTTGTGTTTTTAGGAGCTCTGTTGTTGCTTTGTTCTTTTTCTTGGGCTTGAAAGTACTATTTAAAACAGGCACTTTGACCTGAAATGCCTTGAGTACATGTGAGTTTGGAAAGCTCACAGAGTTCATTTGCTAAGTGGTTTAAGCATTTAAAAAAGAGGCATATCTAGAACAGATCTAGTTTTTAAAAAAACAATACAGTGGTTACACTGTAGATATTAAAATATACTCCAGCAGTACAAATAGGAAAAGAAATTCCCAGTGCTTTATATGAATGGATTGTGTGGTTTGGGATAAAAATTTTAGTAATAGTATTATATACTGATTCAAAAAGTGCTTGTATAATCTGTCTCATTTGTGTGAAGAGTTTAAGGAAATTCTATGTTCTGTGAAATAAGAGATGAAGGCAAAAGTATTGTTTCAATATTTTATAGATCTTTTTTAATATTTAAATACACTGATGTTATAAATACATACTTGATTATTCAAATGATAAAAGTTATTTTAAAATGTTCTCGACAAAATAGGGGGATACTTTGTATATGGAGCTGCCTTGGACATACTTAGTTTATGACCTTGATGCACATACTAGAAAAGAAAAAAATTGGGAATTACTTAGATACAGTTTTAATTTTAGGGATTAGAAAATGAGCCACAGAGTAAAGCCAACTAACGAAAAGTGATGAGGAAAAAGAAATTAACAAAAAAAGAACAATAGGGGCGCCTGGGTGGCTCAGATGGTTAAGCGTCTGCCTTTGGCTCAGATCATGATCCCAGGGTCCTGGGATCGAGTCCTGCATCGGGCTCCCGGCTCAGCGGGGAGCCTGCTTCTCTCTCTGACCCTCTCCCCTCTCATGCTGTTTCTCTCTCGCTCGCTCTCTAAAAAAAAATAAATAAAATCTTAAAAAAAAAAACAAAAACAAAGAAACAGAAGATCAACGAAACTGAAAGCTGGCCTTTAGATCAATAAATTAAGCAAACTTCTGGCAAGATTAATCAAGCAAAAGGGAAGGTAAAATTTAACAATATTAGGAATGAAAAGATCATAACTGCCAACGTAGTAGATACAAAAAATCATGAGGGAACACTGTGATAACTTTCTAGAAATAGGTCACCAAGACTTGTAGAAAATCAAATTTGGCTATAAGGTAGAGATTTAAGTGTTTTGGTTTTGTTACATTTGAGATAATCTAGACATTGAGCAAGGCAAGTTAGCCAAGCAAGTTCTAGAGATACAGATTTGGGAATTACTAACTTACACATGTTAAAAGCAGGTCAATTTTGAGGATGTTTTAAGACCTGAGATGATAAGGATGAATTAAGACAATAGTGGAATGAAAAGAGGATATAGAATGAGAAGATAGGTCTGAAGTACCTTTAGGTTCATGAAAGTAGGTGACTGACTAGGGAGAGAGGGTTAACATTTCCTAGCTAAGAGTTAAAGAAATGAATTTCATAGCTCAATTATTAGATAAAAAATATCTCAGGTAGAGGTTTCTTTTAAAGAGAGGTTTATTTGGCACATGATTGAGTAAAGTGTAGGGAAATGATGTTTCATTTTTTTTCAATTTGGAGGATATTCAGGTTTATTGTAGCATATTAAAAAGCAGTTGACACTGAAGTTTTATTATTTTTTATTTTATTTTTTTAAATATTTATTTATTTGACACTGAGAGAGCACAAGCAGGGGGAGCGGCAGGCAGAGGGAGAAGCAGACTCCCTGCTGAGCAGGGAGCCCGATGCGGGACTCTATCCCAGGACCCTGGGATCATGACCTGAGCTGAAGGCAGACGCTTAACCAACTGAGCCACCCAGGTGCCCGACACTGAAGTTTTAAAACAGAATTAATTGTATATTAATTTAGTTGAAGCTAGTATAATGGATGAATTTTCTTGGTAGAGATATTATCAATGGAAGCTGATTTTCAAGTAATAATTTAATATACCTCACTGAAGGTTTTCAAATTGGAATAATACTGTCATTTTTTTAGGCAACTAATAATGATTAAGAATGTTAGATCTTTTGGTTGGTTTGTTAGGTGTTTTTAAGAACATTTACCCTAAGACAGTATAGCATGATGATTTTCTTTGATTAGGATTAACTTGTTTTGCTTTACAGGGAGAAGATAAAGTTTAACATTGGTCTCAAGGACAACTCTAAATTTCAGTGAAGGCCACCAGCTTGCTGGTGAGTAGCATGCAGATTGCTAGTGTGTGCTCTGTGGCTGTTTAATACACCTTAGGTAAATAAACTACTCAATATATTTTTACTCAGGTTTTTCAACTTTCAAGAAGAAAAAATAAGGGGCGCCTGGGTGGCTCAGTCGGTTAAGCGTCTGCCTTCGGCTCATGTCATGATCTCAGGGTCTTGGGATCGAGCCCTGCATCGGGCTCCCTGCTCAGTGGGGAGTCTGCTTCTCCCTCTCCCTCCACGTGCTCATGCTCTCTCTCTCTCTCTCAAATAAATAATAAAATCTTTTTTTTAAAAAAAGAAAAGATAATTTTCTAGAGTTTCTAGAGTTTACATTAATCAGAATTTCCTTTTGTCTTTGTCAGTCCAGAAAAAAGGTTGAAAGTGTTCTTGAGTTCATCACTTTATAATTTGAAATATCTTCCCTTTTACTATCCCTCTCCTCTCGCAGGCTGGGTGTAGAGGTGAACCGGATGCAGACAGAGGCAACATTTGGGTCCTTAGCAGTCTTGCTTCCTTGCTATGTGTTGTCTCTGAGTAAATTCAAACTTTCAGTTGGTGATTGGTATGCTTTAGATTATGTTTGAGATGTGTGCTATTTTATTTTATTTCATTTATTTTTATTTATTTATTTATTTATTTAAAATTTTATTTATTTATTTGACAGAGACACAGTGAGAGAGGGAACACAAGCAGGGGGAGTGGGAGAGGGAAAAGCAGGCTTCCCACTGTACAGGGAGCCTGATGCCGGGCTTGATCCCAGGACCCTGAGATCATGACCTTAGCCGCAGGCAGACGCTTAACGACTGAGCCACCCAGGTGCCCGAGATGTGTGCTATTTTAAATCACAGCTATAAATATTTTCAGAGAAGGTGAAATGATAATAAAAGACATTGAAAATTAGAATAAGAGAGTTCTGTGTTACTTTATTTTTTTTATTTTTAGAGAGCTCTGTGTTAAACTCACAATTTAAAATGTTTTAATTTTTATTCTGTACAAATTATATTAAAATCAAGGCATTATATAAAAGTAGTAGATCCATTATGCTTTCTTTTTTCTTTAACTGAAGGTGACATCAGAATTCATAAAAGAATTTTTAAAGAAGGTGATCAAAAAGAGAAGGACAATGCCGAAACCAGTAAGTGTATTTTACTTTTACTACTACTTAGTTAATAAAATACCAGTAGCATTAAATTCCTTTTGGAACAAGGCAAAATGTTATGGTAGAGTCATTGGGAAGAAAAAGGCACTGATACTGCTATGGCTTGTTTTAGATTAATGTGGTAGCAACGAAGTACTCTGTGAGCCAGTGAAGAAGAGGTAGAGGTAACATTACAGTGAAGATGAAAATTCATGGGTTCTGGAGCCAAACTGTCTTAGTTCATATCCTGGCTCTGCTACTTTCCCTCTGTGACTTTTGATAGGTTACTTCAGGCTCTCCAATTCTTAATTTCCTCCTATAAAAAATGGAGATGTAATTAGTTACTTAAGGGACTTTGGTAAGAATTAGAAGAATTTGGTACACATCCACTGCTCAGTAAATAGTAACTTCTTGTTACAGGAAGAAGTAATGAGAGGTTGGAAGGATCCGTGCATTAATTTTCGCATAACTCTGGCTTCGATGCTAGTGATACTGATGCTGATATTATATAGTCTTTTTTTTTTTAATTTAAGGGAGTGTTATGATTTTATTTAGCTTTATAATTATGTAGTTTTTGACTAAGGTTTGTTCCTTTTCTCTTGGCATAAATGTTTTTAAACTTCAACGATTTTGGGATGTTTTTTTCAATGTTTCTTTGGGCCAGTTATCTTTTTTAAAAAAAACATTGGTTATAGCTATTGGTGTTTTCTGGCATGAATATCTCTTTGGAATTACTTTAAAGACTCAGCAGGTAGGTAACAAAGTGTGATTTTGCATTGTGGGAGGGAGAGGAGAAGAAGAAGAAATAAAAGGCATAAACACCAGAAAGGAAGAAGTAAATTTTTCTCTTTGCAGATGGTATAATTGTTTATGTAGAAAATCTTCAGGAATCTAAAAAACAACTACTAGAACTATAACTGAACTTAGCAAAATTGTTGGACATAAGGTTGTATTTTTAAAAATCAGTAGCCTTTCTTATATACTAGTAGCAGCATTTGAAAAATGAAGTAAAAAAATCCATTTGTAGCAGCATCAAAGGCATAAAATACTTAGGAATAAATTTACTGCTTTGTCTGCATGTCAGTCAGGGACAAGGGAGGAAAAAGCATAGAGAAGCATGCTCGTTATTTTATGCCGAGGCCCAGAAGTGGCCTATGTCTCTTCTCACCCTTTTCTTTGGGTGAGAGCTTAGTCATAGAGCCATATCTAATTGCAAGAGACCTTGAGAAATGTTCTGTAGCTCAGTAGCCATATACCCAACTATAATTCTGTTAGAATTTGGTGGTCAAATAGCAACACTCTATACCACAATCACATGGTTAGTTTAAAGGAGATAAATCATATGATAAATTCAGAAAGAGGAGTCCTAGAATTGAACTATTCATGATTTAAAAAGAAAAACCCAACACTTCTTAAGCTAGATATAGAAGAAACCGTAACTGCAAAAGGTCTTTTTAATGTATTAACAATGGGACCTTTTTTTTTAAATCAAGAACAAGACAAAAGATGCTATCATTGTTGCTATTCAACATTGAATGGGGAAACCTGCACAGAAAAAAAAAAAAAAAAAGCTGAAGGACTAGAAAGGAAGAAACACTATTTGAAGATGTTAAGATTCTTTGTTATATCAGGGATTGGCAAGTTATAGCCTATAGGCCAAATTCAGCTCACCACCTGTTTTTGTACAGCTTACATGCTAATAATGATTTTTACATTTTCAGTGGATTAAAACACAAAAATAATATTTCACCTGTGAAAGTTATATGAAATTCAAATTTCAGTGACTAGTTTTATTGGAATGTGGTATGCTTGTTGTTTATGATCTATAACTGCTTTGTTGCTATAGTAACATAGCTGAGTAGTCGCAACAGACTGTACAGTCTACAAAACCTAAAATATTTACTGTTTGGTCCTGTATAGGAAAAATTTTCTGACCCCTCATTTATATAAATAAACACAAGGATTTATAGGCTCGTTATAACAGTCAGCAAGGGAACGGATAAAATGATCAATATAGAAATCACTTGCATTTCTACAAAAGCAAAACAATTTTAGAAAGCTATTTCATCAAATTCACAATCCTGTGTTTGAAAACCTTTAAGCTAGATGAGTTTCAGTATTTGGAGTTTTTTGGATTTCAGAAAGATGAATATACAATACATTATGTTCATATGTCATTATGTCATGAAGCTTCCCTCAAGGTCTGGTGTATCACCTCAAAAACATTAGTACTTTTATGGGTCATGTATAAATATTCATTTGAGATGGGATAAAATAATCCACCAGATAGTCTCACATTACTTCATGTTAAGGTTTTGCTGAAATTAGCTACTAAACTTGTTTTTGATGCTTTGGGGATGTCAGGGGATTGTGGACCTGAATTTATCATAGTGACAAAGTCATAGTGATTTATGGGAAAGATATCTAAAATGATTAATATGATTTTTATTAAGATTTTATTATTTTTTTTAAGTAATCTCTATACCCAGCAGGGGGCTTGAACTTACAACCTTGAGACCAAGAGTCCTTGAGACCTTGAGCCAGCCAGGCACCCTGATTAATATGATTTTTATGGAGAAAATTATAAACGCTTTTTTGAAAGTGCTAAAGAAGACAAATTAATGCACAGAGAGAACCACAGTCATGGATAGGAATAGTCAATATTGAAAAGATGTTATTTCTTCCCTGAAAGTACTGATGAATTCAGTGTAGTCCAATTTAAATCATAGTGGGGTATTTTGAAAGTTTAAGATTTTGTGTGAAGGCAGGAACAAGAACAAAGAGCTAAGAATAGCTCACAAGTTTTGAAGATAATGAGGGGAGACGTTCCCAACCATATAGCAAGACTTACTTAAAAATGTCATAATTAAAACAGTGTAGTTTTGAAAGAATTGTTAGTCAACCAGAGCAACAGAATAGAGAGCACAAATTCAGATCCTGTACCTTATAGACATTTGATCTGTGACATAATAGTCTTTGGGAAGTAAATTAATCAGTATACATCACTTAGTTATTTTAAATCCCCATATCATTATCCTATAGAGATTAAAAAATGAAATTGGATCTCCACCTTAAATCATAAGCAAAAATCATCGAAGACAAATTATGAGAAACAGAACTTTAGGATGAAATCTAAGAACATCTTTATGACTCCAGAGTAGAGAAGGATTTCTTAAATATGGCCAAAAAAATTGATACTTGTATGTAAAACATTGATAAATTCAACGTTAAAATTAAGAATATATTCACCATAGGGTGCCTGGGTGGCTCAGTTGGTTAAGCGTCTGCCTTCAGCTCAGGTTGTGATCCCAGAGTCCTGGGATCGAGTCCTGCATCAGGCTCCCTCCTCAGTGGGGAGTCTGCTTCCCCTTCTCCCTCTACCCCTGCCCCTTCTTGTGTCTCTCTCGCTCTCAAATAAATAAATAAATCTTAAAAAAAGATATGTTTACCCTGAAGAAGGATACGTCATAATGTAGAATGACAAACTACAAACTGGGAGATTTTTTTGTGATATAAATAACTGACACAAGGGATTAGTATCTAGAATATATAAAGATCTCCTACATAGTAAAAAGAAAAAGACAACCCAATAGAAAAATACGCAATAGATGTTAACAGACATTCCCAAAGATGGGGAGACTGAGTGGTCAATAAATGTACCATATTAGTTTTCTTTTATTCTGTAACAAATTACCACAAATCTAGTAGCTTAAAGCAATACCATCTCACAGTTTTGTATGTAGAAATATGGGATGATGTAACTAGGTTCTTTGCTCAGGGTCTCACCAGCCTGAAATCAAGGTTTATCCCAGCTGCATTCTCATCTGGAGCTCGGGGTTCTCTTTCAAGCTTATTCCTATTGGCAGAATTCATTTTCTTGCAAAAATGATCCATCCTTCTTTACTGGAGGATGAAGTTCCCATTTTTTACTAGCTATTGGCCAGGGGTCACTCTTAGCTCCTAGAAGCTGGAGTCAGGTCCTTGCCCCCTGGCCCCTCCAACTCAGTAATGGAGAACCTCTTTTATGTGAAATTCCTGTCACACTTTGAATTTCTCTGACTTTTTCAACCAGTCTGAGAAAACGCTTTGCTTTTAAAGGACTCCTGTGAATAGCTTAGCTCCACTCACATAATCCTCCGATTTTGAGGTCAACTGATTAGTAACCTTAAGTATATCTGCAAAATCCCTTTTGTCGTGTAATGTAACATAATCATGAGTGTGACACTAGGAGATGGAGATCATGGGGGCTGTATTAGAATTCTGCATTGTACACATACGAAAATGTTCTCAGCCTCTTTAGGAATCAGAGATCTGCACAGTAAGACCATACTGAGATGTCATTTTACACCTACTGGATTGTCAGATGTTTAGAAAATCAGATAATACCCACTGTTGGGGAAAATACAGCTCAGCGGGAATTCTTACGTACTGTTGATGGAGTGTAAGTGGATACAGTCATATTGGAGCACAATTCACTTTGACATGGTAAAGGTGAAGGCTTGTATACTTTATCACCCAGGAGTTTGTCTGTGTATATGCTTCTAGATAAACTCAGATACATATGCACTAGAAGACACACACAAGAATGTTCATAACAGTACTGTTCTTGATAGCCAAAAAATTAGAAACAATTTAATATCCACTGACAAGAAGATGGGTGAGTTATTGCCCAGCAGTAAAAATAAATGAATTGCAACTACTCACAGGAAAATCAATGACGCTTAGAAATGGTGAAAAAACAAACTACCATGTGGTATAATTTTTGTTTAAACTCTTTATTGAAATAGAACATACATACTGAGAAGAACGTATTGTGTATAGTTGATGAATTTTCATAAAATAAATATACTCAACCACTGCGCACATCAAGAAAGAAGACTTTCTTAGCCAGTACTGTACAACTTTAATACAGCTAAAAATCAAGAAAAGCTAAATATTTTACATAGAGACCTACATTTGTGGTAAAACTATTCTTAGTGCTTACCTGTGGGATTGGGACAGAGAAATTCACAAGAAATACATTGGTATCTATAGCATTATTTGCCATTTCTAGTTAATAAGTTGAATGGTAGATTTATGGGTAACGGAAAACTTTCTCTTGACTCAAGATTTCTGGTAATAGATGTGTAAGTTTTCCACATCAAGCAATTCTCTACTTCTGTGTAGCCCTCAGTTGTGTGTTCTGCAGTTTAATTCGTTCTGACACCAGCTATCCGGAGTAGCACAGACACTACAGGTTAAGAGCTCAGTCCCTTGGGCGCCTGGGTGGCTCAGTTGGTTAAGCGACTGCCTTCGGCTCAGGTCATGATCCTGGAGTCCCGGGATCGAGTCCCGCATCGGGCTCCCTGCTCGGCAGGGGGTCTGCTTCTCCCTCTGCCCTCTTCCCTCTCGTGCTCTCTGTCTCTCATTCTCTCTCTCTCAAATAAAAAAAAAAAAAAAAGCTCAGTCCCTCAAGACTGCTGTCCCCTTCAAACACCAATCACAAGTAATGGGTCCCCATGTTACCCACATTTCTAACTTGGCTACACGTTGAGATTCCTGTGATCCCCTCTTCAAGTAGTGTAATTCCTTGTAACAGCTCACAGAACTCAGGAAAACACTTTTACTTATTGTTACTGGTTAATATAAAGGATATTATAAGGATACAAATGAAAGATGAAGATGAAGAGGAGGTACATAGGGCAAGGTCCAGAAAGGTCCTGAGCACAGGAGCTTCTGTCCTTGTAGAGTTTGCGGTCCGCCTTTCTCTTTGCATGTGGACGCATTCGCCACCTTGGAAACTTTCTGTGAACTCCTTTGTTTAGGCTTTAATGAAGTTTCCATTATGTAGGCATAATGGATTAAATTATTGGCCATTGATTATTAACTCACTTCCCAGCTTCTCTTCTTTCTGGAGGTTAGGATGGCTCTAAGCACATGGTTGGTTCTTCTGGCTGTGCGCCCCCATCCTGAAGGTGTCAGGGTCCATCATGAGTCATTAGGAGTCATTAGTGTAAACTCAGGTATGGTTGAAGGGGGCTTATTATGAATAACAAAGACTCAACTCACTTCTGTCACTCAGGAAATTCCAAAGGTTTTAGGGGCTCTCTGCCAGGAAACAGAATGAAGACCAAATACATACTTATTATATCACAGAAGGTTTTGTGATTTATAAGATTTATTTGATTAAAGAAGGTATTTCAGATAAAAGCTACATGTACAGACGCATGCTTGTTAACAATGAGTAAAAAAATATAAAGAAGAAACAATCAGATTCAGAATTCTAATAGTGTGAGTTAAAGATCGATTTGTACTACATGATGGTGAATTCTAAGTGAAGATGCTACTGTGGAGTTAAAATTAGTTAAGGCATGTTAAGTTTTTGGTGAAATGTCCAGCTTTCTAGAAAGGTATTTATAGAAAAAAGAATTTATGAGTCTAACAAATACAAGGTCATTCGATGAATGCTTTTTATAAAGTGAATACTTTTGCAGTAGGATAAAACTGAGTATCTGAACTTTGTGTTGAAAAATACGGAATAGTGAATGCCATTCAAAGAATCTGGAGTTATGTTTCTCCTGAAATACCTACTCTGCTGTTTGATATCCCTGTTCCGTTAGGCAAGTAATGGGGAACTCTCTTAGTTTCTATAGAAATGAGCGTATTTCCTACTATTGTTCCAGGGGCTAAATGAGAACATGGAAAGCTCATGGCCTAGTGCCTAGTGTATGCCAAATATTCAGTAAACGTTTTTAAAAGAGGATTTTTAAGCTCTTTCTTTTTAAAATAGATTTAAGATTTCCTGTGATTAAAATCAAACTTTATCACTTTAATAAAGAAAATCTTAGGTACAATTATGGAGTAGCTCTTTATTGCCTACATATTATACTTTATTTTATAAATCAGATAAAAATATTGCCTCATGTTTAATAATAAGTATATTTTCTTTCCTAGTGATTTTCCCTTCTGTTTTTATTGCAGATCAACGTAAGAGTAACCACCATGGATGCTGAGCTGGAATTTGCCATTCAGCCCAATACTACTGGGAAACAGCTTTTTGACCAGGTATCATTTAACCACATGAAGTGTGCAACTTCTGACAACATACAACATGAAGCTATTGCAACTTCTTTGTACGTTTTTCTGTAACTTCACTGGTATTGCAACAGTGTGGCCCTTAGAATTTTTCACGGTACCTTTTCAGTTATCTTGAATAGCTGTAGAGCTATTATTCTTTCTCATTCCTAGATTGGAGAGAGAGGACTTTTTAAAAATAATTATCAGCAGGTATTTCTTTAACATCCTCTAAGTAAAGCATTGTAATGAGGACTCAAAGGAATGAAAAGATACTGTACTTAGTGGGATGGGTAGAGATCCTTGATAGAGGAGATGGCAGGAGCAAAGGCACAGGGAATCCTAGTCTGTCTGTAGGCACCTGACAGCAGTTTGGTGTCATCGCCTTATAAGCTAACATGGGTGTCATGTTGAGGAATTTGGACTACTGGTCTTGTCTTTTTTTCTCACTGAGTGAGTGCACATTTGAGTCACCTGTGGAGCTTTTGAAAAAAAAAAAAAGCAATGCTTGCAGACTGCTGGAAGCATTAATATCTTATTTATTTAAGCTCCCCAGGTGATGCAGTAAGTAATGTTGTAAGAGGTGTTTTATTGAGAAGGGGAGGGAAGAGATTGGTGCCCTGAGGCCAAGTGATTAGGAAGGTGACTTGATGATTATAAGGGGGAGGAAGGTGATGGGGGCATGAGACTCAGGGGAGGATGTTTAAATGAACTTTTACATTTGGGCAGGAGAGTAGTAGTCTGTGGTCAGATCTCCTTGACCTTAGAGAACAGGAGACAGTTTCTAGCACATAGCAGTAAGTTACCTAGTAGATATTTTGGTTTTATTAGGTGTCATACTATCACATACTGATCTAAAATATGATAAAAAATTTTAGGGCACCTGGGTGGCTCAGCTGGTTAGGTGACAGCCTTCGGCTCAGGTCATGATCCTGGAGTCCCGGGATCGAGTCTCGCATCGGGCTCCCTGCTCAGCAGGGAGTCTGCTTCTCCCTCTGACCCTCACCCCTCTCATTCTCTCTCTCTGTCATTGTCTCTCTCTCAAAAGTAAATAAAATTAAAAAAAAAATTTTTTTTAAATTCCTGGGAAGTTGTTTCTTTTTCTGACAAAGTAGTATACTTAATCTTCCTGAATAGGTAATTGATGATCTTGAAAGCCCTGATAAGGTCTTTTTGTAAGATGAAAAGTTTTTTTTTTTTTTTTTTAAAGATTTTATTTATTTGACAGAGAGAGAGACAGCAAGAGAGGGAACACAAGCAGGGGGAGTGGGAGAGGGAGAAGCAGGCTTCCCGCCGAGCAGGGAGCCTGATGCGGGGCTCGATCCCAGGACCCTGGGATCATGACCTGAGCCGAAGGCAGACGCTCAATGACTGAGTCACCCAGGCACCCCTAAGATGAAAAGTTTTTTAATAGAGTGAACAAATTCTTAAAATCATAAGCAGCTGCATGCATTGTACATACCTTGTACATATTTTACCTTGTGAATTGTGACCTACTTCTGTTGATTCTTCTAGTAAAGATGTCATCTGTCTTACTTGAATAAGAATGTGAATGGAGTTAGCATTCATTGTGCTTACTTCATAACCAGTTGAAATGTTATTTATAGTGAGTGAAATGTTTGTGGTATTCAAAAACTAATCAGCAAGTGGGTTTCTTTGGTATTGTATACTGAGAAATAAATTACTTGTTTTTTTGTTAAGTAGAATTGCTGTAGTTTAGATACCAGGAGAAAGGAAACCTCATTTATTGTAGTGCAGTACTGTGTAGTAGTTTAAAAGTGTGGACTCTAAGAGCCACACTCCTGCATTGGAGTCCAAGCTCTAGCTGTTTGACTTGGGACAAATTACTCTTTTTCCCTTATTTTTTTCATTTGTATAGTTAGGATGATGATAGCACTCTTCCCTTGGAAGGTTGTGAGAATTAAATGAGAATCCATGTTAAGTACATAGGACAGTTATTTGATGCACATACACACATTTCATAGTGTAAATGAAGTTCTAGATTAAGGAGTATTGTTATCTGTAATGTGCTCTCTAAGCAGTTAATTCTTACAGTCACAGCTGTTTCCTGACAACTTCTCTTGAGCCCAAATCTAAGGATGTAAAAGCAGGCTTATAGTGAGTTCTCTCAGTTGCTCTTGACCTATGAAAATTTCCTACTCTGTCACTCTGAGCTGGAATGTTTTCTGTGGCTCTTCTGTTGGGACAACCTGTCTTTTGCCAAAGTTAAATTATTTGGGATCTTCTTTGTCTGCATTGAAGTTTTGTTTGTTTGCTTTGATCAGCTTTTGTATCAGTATGAGTCCTGATGATACATCATCCAGAAATTTCTCAATTTTTGTTCTTTTGATGGTAACTTTTCCTAGCACAGCTAAATGTTTTTTTAAAGCTTTTTTTTTTTTAAAGATTTTATTTATTTATTCATTAGAGACAGAGAGAGAGAAGCAGAGGGAGAAGCAGGCTCCCAAGGAGCAGGGAGCCCGATGCGGGACTCGATCCCAGGACCCTGAGATCATGACCTGAGCTGAAGGCAGACGCTTAACCATCTGAGCCACCCAGGCGCCCAAATGTTTTTTTTTTATTTTTAATTTTTCTGGTGTGTGTAACTTCAGTGAAATTTTTCAAGAGAAGGAAAGTAAACTTTCCAAAGGCTTTGGTATGCTATCTTGAAATCCAAATGCCTGATACGTTTTTTTAGATATTTTTAAAAAATAAGTCAAGAATATTTATTATTTTAAAACTAATGTTGAGGAGGTATCTGGGTGGCTCAGTCGGTTAATCGTCCAACTCTTGGTTTCAGCTCAGGTCATGATCTTAGGGTGGTGAGATTGAGCCCCACATCAGGCTCCATGCTCAGTGTGGAGTCTGCTTGAGATTCTTTCCCCCCCTCCTCTTCCCTCCCCCTCTGCTCCCCACCCTGCTCGCATGCTCTCTCATTCTCTCTCTAAAATAAATAAAGTCTTAAAAAAAATTATAAAAAAAAAACTAGGGGTGCCTGGGTGGCTCAGTTGTTAAGCGTCTGCCTTCCGCTCAGGTCATGATCTCAGGGTCCTGGGATCGAGCCCCGCGTCGGGCTCTCTGCTAGGCGGGAAGCCTGCTTCTCCCTCTCCCACTCCCCCTGCTTGTGTTCCCTCTCTGATTGTCGTTCTCTCTCTGTCAAATAAATAAAATCTTTAAAATAATAATAATAATAATGTTGAATCTTTATGTAAAGCTTTTAAAATATTAAACTCTCACCTCTCCTGGCTCACTTCCCTTATTTTGTTTTAATATAGAACATCAAGGAACAAGTGATTAATTTTTTTTTTTTTAAAGGTTTTATTTATTTGAGAGAGAGAGCACGAGCAGGGGGAAGAGACAGAGGGGGAGGGAGAAACAGACTCCCTGGTGAGCAGGGAGCCCGATGCGGGACTCGATCCCAAGACCCTGAGATCATGACCCGAGCCGAAGGCAGACGCTTAACCGACTGAGCCACCCAGGTGTCCCATAAGTGATTAATTTTATCTATATAATAGGATAGCTTCATTCACAGAAGCATGTTAGTTGAACTGGGGCTTGAGGAATAAATTATTCTGCGGGTGGTAAAAATACAGAAGAAACATTCTAGGCAGAAGAAAAGGCATGAACAGAGCTGTAGAAGGGTAAAATTTGGGCATGTTCCAAGAATGGTTTCTTGCTCAGTGAGGGAAGAGCAGAATATTTGATAGTGAAGGGTAGTAGAAGTGGGTGTGAAATCAACAGTTGGATAACCTAGGGTATGGCTTTTAAATGTCCTCAGAGACTCTTATCACCAAAATGATACTATTTGCCTTGCCTACCCAGTTGTGTAGTTGTGGGGGTACACTGAAGGAGGAAAGTGGGATTATGACAGCTTTTTATCTGTTTCCCAGACTTGTTACCTATTGGGGTCATGACAGGAGATGAGAAAGAAAAAGAGGTATAAAAAAAGTGGATCAAACAAGATTGAAATGACACTATAAAATATATATACAAAACCTGAATTTAAGTTTTTAGAAATAGTCCTGTAATTAATATATTAAATTTAAGAAAGAGCTCTATAGCAAAAAAATGTATGATCTCTGTAGCAAAGAAATATACCTATAATACCTATGTAGTTTTGTTTTTCTTTTGAAATATAGTACCATTTACTTACACTGTGAATGTTGAACTGAAATTGAACTTTTTTTTTTTTTTTTAAGGTGGTGAAAACAGTTGGTTTACGTGAGGTCTGGTTTTTTGGGCTGCAGTATGTGGACAGCAAAGGTTATTCTACATGGCTTAAACTAAATAAAAAGGTAAAGTATGTATAAAATTCAGCTAATAATTAAATTACTTTGAAGTTATTGTGATCATGAATTTGTACTAGAAAAGTCCAGGGTCTGACTGATTTCAGTCAGAGGCCTCCTTTTACAGTTATCTCTGAGTTATTAAAGGTGTCATATCTTTTAATTCAGTAAGTTACCATTAATGCATCATTTTAGAAAAAAGATATGTTCACTTTTCCTGTTTGAAAACTTAACACATAATAAATATTATTAGGTGTAACTGAATACTTTGACTCAAAAATCTACAGGATAAGCTTCTTAAGGGAAGTTTCAACTTAGTTATTAGACAGGACCAGTGAGTTAGAGGTTACATCCGTTAGCGCATAGAATCTTTTTCCTTACATATCTTTTTATAAGTTTAGAATCTTACACACTAGAGTCTTATGATTTAGAATCTCATTTGTGTTTCACATGCTACTTTCTTCTAAAAAAGAATTTGATGTGAACTTAGGATTTTTGTTGATTATGCTTGAAATTACTGTTTCAGGTGACACAGCAAGATGTTAAAAAAGAGAATCCTTTACAGTTCAAATTTAGAGCTAAATTCTTTCCTGAAGATGTTTCTGAGGAATTAATTCAAGAAATAACCCAGAGACTTTTCTTCTTGCAAGTTAAGGAAGCCATCTTGAATGATGAGATATATTGTCCGCCAGAAACTGCAGTTCTTTTGGCTTCCTATGCTGTCCAAGCCAAGTATGGAGATTATAATAAAGAGATTCATAAACCAGGCTACCTGGCTAATGATAGACTCCTACCCCAGCGGTAAGTGAAACATGATTTTATGTTAAATTCTTTGAAAAAGAAATTTGTAAATAGATAAGACAATTTTTTTAAGTTGCTAGAGAGAATATACTTTCAAAAGTCATGACCTGGTAGCTACATGGATTTATATATGCTATAATTACTTAAACTTTCTGCCTCTTTTCCTCATTCCCACAGGGTAAGCAGTAAATGGAGGTAGTGGTAATTAGGGCTTGGGGGAGGATGTGACTGCCACTGCTTGGTAAAAATTTTCACACAGGCAGATAGGTGCTTCATAAATGCTTTGAGAATAAGAAGTGCCATGCTGTATTTCCTCTATAGAATTAAAATTCAGTTTCTAACTTTTTAAAAGGTGGTTATTGTTTTGTTTTGTTATCATGTTTATTTAAGTAGTCTCTGCACCCAACATGGGGCTCAAATTCATAGCCCTGAGATCAAGAGTCTCATGTTCTTCTGACTGAACCAGCCAGGCGCCCTCTAACAGGTGTTCTAAACTCAGTTTTCAGACTCCTAGTCTAGTGCTCTGTTCTCATATGCAGTATATTGCTGCTTTTATAATAGTTATTTTAAAATAGCATGGCATAGGGAGAAATCATTAGGCAGAAGACCTAGAATTTGAATGTCATTTCTACCCTTTACTACTTATGTGACCTTACGTGCATAACCTGAAATCTTTGAGCCTCTGTACCTGAATATGCAAAATGGGCATAATAATCCTGCTCTGCCTAACTTACAGTTCATGATTATAGAACGTGAACTAAATGGTGTATAGTTTGTTTTTTTTTTTAAAGATTTTATTTATTCATTTGAGAGAGAATGAGATAGAGAGAGCAGGAGAGGGGGGAGGGTCAGAGGGAGGAGCAGACTCCCTGCCGAGCAGGGAGCCCGATGCGGGACTCGATCCCGGGACTCCAGGATCATGACCTGGGCCGAAGGCAGTCGCTTAACCAACTGAGCCACCCAGGCGCCCAATGGTGTATAGTTTTAACTGTAAAGTGTGGTGCAAGTGTTGGTTGGTAGTATTATTTATGAAATCTAAGAAGTACAGCATCAAATATTACCTTAAAATAGATCAGTTCATAATTAGAGTAGTGGACTAGAATGTACATGGAGATCTTTCTTTTAGAACCTGGAAAGAAGGTGTTACTGCTCTTAGTCAGAATTCCTGAATTTTAAAATTTTCTGTTTAAATGCAAAATTGTGTATTATTAACCTAAAATTTCACTATTGCACTACTTCTGTATAGTATTTAAGCTGTCAGATGGTAGTTTCTTTTTCATAGGTCATAAAATATGAAGAAAGGAAACTTACTTCATGTCTGTTAGTTTCCTTTGGTTGTAGGCATTAATGTTTATTTTTGTGTAGTAAGTTGTATTGTGTTAATATACGCTTTATAAGGTATCATTAAGCACAGTAGCTTTAATGTTTGATTATTGAATGTTACACTGTTTATTACTGTGACACTGTAATGCTGTTGCAATAATCGTTTTCTTAGAAGGTAAAATAATGCATACTGTTCACCAAAGAATCAGGAATAGGAGATACTTATTAGCCTGTATGTTTAGTTTTGATTATTATTCCAACTCCAAGCTCTTGGTCTCAGATTTGTTTTTTTTGAAGAATCTGTTTATTTGACAGAGAGAGACACAGCGAGAGAGGGGACACAAGCAGGGGGAGAGGGAGAGGGAGAAGCAGGCTTCCCGCCGAGCAGGGAGCCCGATGCGGGGCTCGATCCGAGGACCCCGGGATCATGACCTGAGCCGAAGGCAGACGCTTAACGACTGAGCCACCCAGGCGCCCTTTTTTTTTTTTTTTTAAAGATTTTATTTATTTATTTGAGACAGAATGAGAGAGACAGAGAGCACATGAGAGGGGGGAGGGTCAGAGGGAGAAGCAGGCTCCTCGCTGAGCAGGGAGCCCCACGCGGGACTCGATCCCGGGACTCCAGGATCATGACCTGAGCCGAAGGCAGACGCTTAACGACTGAGCCACCCGGGCGCCCCTCTTGGTCTCAGATTTTTTTTTAAGTATTGAATCAAATAGTTGATTACTGGCACAGTAGAATGTCATTTCAGATAAGGATTAGTTTTTATTTTTACTTACGGTTTAATGGTTTTTTTTTTTTTTTAAGATTTTATTTATTTATTTGAGAGAGAGAATGAGATAGAGCATGAGAGGGGGGAGGGTCAGAGGGAGAAGCAGGCTCCCTGCCGAGCAGGGAGCCCGATGCGGGACTCGATCCCGGGACTCCAGGATCATGACCTGAGCCGAAGGCAGTCGCTTAACCAACTGAGCCACCCAGGCGCCCCTACGGTTTAATGTTTTATTTTTTATTAAAATATAATTGGCACACATGTTACACGAATTTCATTTGTACAGTACAGTGATTCCACAGCTCTGTACCAAAATTGAGAAATAACTTATGTTTAGTAAAAGGTACAGCAGATTAGGTTTTAAATCAGCATATAAGGTAAATATTATATATAATCAAAATTACCCTTAAAATTTCCCAGTTGTTCATGAAAGAATAGGCATGTTTTATCTCAGGTATAACGTAAATGGTTGTTCTTTTAATGGGAGATCAGATTGCTGTTTGGTTGAGCACCAGATGAAGTAATTGGCTTACATTTAATAGTTACGTGATTTTAAAAATATTTTAAACACTGGTATCACACTTAAGCACAATTAATTTCTTTATTTTAAATTCATGTGTGCTATAACCCTTTGTTTAAAAAGGAGGAAGATAGCGCATGCTCTTCAAGATTTGGTCTTTAATTTTGAAGGTCCAGATAGATATTCTTCAAGTTAGTAGTCTTTGGAGGACTATTTGAAGCTCTCTAAGCTTACTCATAAAATCAGAATGCTAATTTTTGTATTTAGAATGGAGGAAATGCCTTCACAGTGGTTTACTTATTCTATGTATGGTATAGCACACTTTTTCTCACCATCTTAAGTACCTGAGGGGGGAATTAGTAATCAAGTTATTTGGTGATCATAAATTACACACAATTTGATGATTTTGATGGGTGCTTTTAATTCTTGTATAGAAAAAAAAATTCTTGTGTAGAAAAACCCAGATAAGCAATCTTTTCTCCCACAGTACATTTTAGCTCTCTGGTGATACAGATTATCAGCTCCACAAGATAATATCGCTTACTCCTTTGAAAAGAGATAGATAGACATAAGTTTTTATGTGCCAGGTTTCTGACTTGGGCATCTGGGTAGTTGGTGATACCTTTTTCCAAGATAAGGGGAGAAGGGATATGTTTTGGAGAAGGAAGATTTCAGTTTTGAATCTGTTGCGTTTGAAACATCTGCAGCATAACCAAGGAAGATAGCTAGTATTCACTTGTAGGTGTGGATCTGGATCTTGGAGAGCAGTCTGAACTATAGATACAGTTTTGGGAATAAGCAGCAAATAGATAATTATCCCAAGGGAATGAAAGCGATGGACCTGAAAGTACATACAGAATGAGCAAAAGGCCTGGACAGATCTTGTTGGAACTTAATTTTTAAGCGCAGGGGAAGAGACTTCCTGTAAAGCAAACTGAGAAAAAATGGCCAGAGAGTCAAGAATAATACCAGAGTACTGTTAATCATGGAAGCCAAGGTACAAGGAAGCTTTAAGGAGAAACTGATCAGCAGCGTCAAATAGTAACAAAGAGGTTGAGTATGAGGGAGAAGTAATGTGTCTGTTGGGTTTAACAATAAGGAGATTGGTAGTGACCTTAGTAAAAGCAGCTTCAGTATGGTGTTGGTGATTGCAGCCAGATTGTGGTGGACTCGGGGCAGTGGACGTGAGGTTTGGAAATGAAAGATAGTGAATATGGATAGCTCTCGAAAGAAGTTTGGTTGTGATTGTGAAAAAGAAAAAAAACAAACTGGGGAACCATGAGTTCATAGACATGTTCTTTAAAAGATGGGAAAGAACTGATTTAATTCCTTTATTTTCTCTGAAAATATTTGAGTACCTTTTAAGTACTGGCACTGGGCATATAATGGCAAGAAACATGGATGTGGTCCTTTGCTCTCTGTAACATAAAGAAGTAGATATGATAATATATATACATGTATGCAAGGGACAATAAATATGTCCCCTGTCATAAATGTTGGAGTATAGATCCTGAGAAAGTGAGGGGAGAAGTCCTTTAAAGGCGTAGATAGATTTAAAGCCAAGTTGAATAGATTAGCCTTAGGCACAAAGGACTCCTTTTTCTGGACAGAAGAAAGAGAGGGTAGGAATTTTTGAATGCCTGCAAACAAGTCATGCAGATTAATAGTACATTATGTAAAATGCAAACAAATGAGGTTTGAAATATAGGATATAAAAAGCTAGAACATATATCTTAGTGGCATCCAATTTAACCCATACCTTCAGATTTAGTTAATACCATGGTACCAGCAATTGGCTGCACTCATTATGCCCTTAAGGCTGATTGCATTCCTTTTGGTGAGCAGCCCAGGCCAGGCAGCAAGAAAAAGTATAAAGGCAAGAAAAACGTGGAAACTTAAGTGCTCTAAGGGGGAAGACAAAACTCTTCTCCCAAAAAAGCCAAGAGCTTAAAAGAGGATACACCGAGAAAGGAACAGGGCATAGTAATAACATAATGGTGTCTCTGAGACCTCATTAAGGAATCCATTCTAAATAGTAACTTGTGCAAGGAAAGATTATGTTCTGAGATTCCCTTATACTGCCAAGACATTCCTAGGTTTCATGTAAAATTTTATACAGCTAAACAATAATATATTTTTTAAAGATTTTATTTATTTGTGAGACACAGAGATAACGAGAGAGTACACGATCTGGAAGGAGAGGGAGAAGCAGGCTCCCCGCTGAGCTGGGAACCCGACATGGGGCTTGATCCCAGGACCCTGGGATTGTGACTTGAGCCGAAGACAGATGCTTAACCGACTGAGCCACCCAAGTGCCCCATAAGCAATAATATTCTAATGCCACAGCTTTTGCTATTAGTAAAGTAGGATCTGAGGATTCACCAGTAAAGAAAAATGTATAATTATCATTATATGACCCAAAGAGAAGAGAAATAAATAATCTGTAGTGTGTAGAGCAAGTAAATTGTGTGTATGTTGAATTTGCTGATTTGGTGTAAAATATCAGTAGTAGAGAAAATATGTTTGCTTACATTTGCATAAGGAACTCTGGAAGGATAAAAGAGAAACTAATAAAAGATTACTTGGAGGATATGGGGTGGTAAAAAGTGTAACTTTCCACTTGTATAATTTTATATAAAGTATTTGCCTATAGAAATAAGAAAATTAAATTTACCACCAAGAAAAGTAAATACATAATGTAAAAGAAGAAATTAAGGCCCAAGAATTTTGATTTTCACTCTCTTCTCTAATTTTTTCTATTAATAATGAGAAAGTCATTTTCCTTTTTTTGGTCCAGTAGCTTATTCGTTTGAAACAATTGAATTCCCATAAACTATATAACTGTCTTAATAACATGTATTATTTAAAATAATTTCAGGATCCTAGAAACTTTCTATTTTGAGATAATTATAGCTTCACATGCAATTATAAAATAGAGGGATTCTGTGTGTCCTTCTCCCAGCCTTCCCTAATGGTAACATCTTGCATAACTAGTACTGTATCACAACCAAGATATTGATACAGTCCGTCAGCCTGATTCAGATTTCATCTGTTTTATATGCAGTCATTTGTGTATGTGCATGTATATATTAGTTCTATGCAATTTTATCATGTATATAGGTTTTTATGACAGCCATTACAGTTAAGGTATTGAATGATTCTGTACTTTTAAATGAATATTAAGTTTGAATCATAGAAACCTTTTCATAGATTTTTTTTTTTAATATTTTTTATTTATTTATTTGAGAGAGAGAGAATGAGAGACAGAGAGCATGAGAGGGGGGAGGGTCAGAGGGAGAAGCAGACTCCCTGCCGAGCAGGAAGCCCGATGCGGGACTCGATCCAGGGACTCCAGGATCATGACCTGAGCCGAAGGCAGTCGCTTAACCAACTGAGCCACCCAGGCGCCCTAGATTTTTTTTTTCTTACAGTGTTTTGGAACAACACAAACTGACAAAAGAACAGTGGGAAGAAAGAATACAGAACTGGCATGAAGAACACAGAGGAATGCTGAGGTATTTGGGTGGCTATTTTCTTAGTGTTTTTCATCAAATTAAAGTATTTTTATTTCATAACACTAGTACATCAGATTATCCCCCAAAGATCATTAGACTTACATGAATAAATTAAAGCACTAAATTTTAATCCAAAGTATTTTTGTAATTTGTTTGGTATTACTTTTACCTAAGGATATTACAGTAAGCTTTATTTTAACAGGGAGGATTCTATGATGGAATACCTGAAGATTGCCCAAGATCTAGAAATGTATGGAGTCAACTATTTTGAAATAAAAAATAAAAAGGGAACCGAATTGTGGCTAGGCGTTGATGCTTTGGGTCTGAATATTTATGAGCATGATGACAAGTGAGTAAATTAGTTGCATAGTGAGCTGGTCATTAACCAGTGATCTGTATGGCTTTAATCTTATGCTGTGTTTGTAAAAGTTCTTTCTTGGCTTGATTACCCTAACTGCTTTTTTTTTTTTCCCTTCCTTAAAAGATTAGTTAATGCCACGTAGACTTTTAGATGTCATGTCTCCATTTTGTAGCTTTAGCTTTCTGCTGCTTATTGTATTTATCAGGATGATTCACTTTTATTTGATCTCTTGTGAGTTCTGTCTAGTAAATTAATTAAAACTTGTTCCCTTTATAAAAGGTGAAGAATGATTCCTTAAATGTTACGCCTGGCATATAAGGTGAAATTGAAACGAACATATATAAGAAATCAAGAACAATGAGACGATGAAATTAATAGATGTATGATTTATTATATTTTTGTAACTTTTTAAAGACATAGGAATTGTTTTGAATATTTTCAGACATCAGTAAAGTAAAATATCACTGTGTTAAGCATAGTGAACAGTGTAATTTTGTTTTGAAACTGATAAGGTATTAATTTTTATATTAATACAGAGTATGTCAGACTCTTATAATACTTATAGGAATGATAGCTACAATTGCTTTATATTTTCTTTATTTGCTATACCACATAAGCGTTTAAGTCCATGCCAGTAATGCCTTCTTGTAAGGCATTTCTCTTTATTCTAAAATTCTAGAATTTTAGTTTCATTGTTACAAATATCTAATAAGATACACATTTCTAACACTACATACTAAGTCCAAAAGAGACCGTTTTAATTATTTTACTCTGATACGTATTTATTTACAAAGCGAGTTAAAATGCTGTATCATTCAGAAGAGAATATTTTGAAGTTTTTGAAAAGCGAAAAAGACTTTGAGACTAATTTTTGTGGGCCAATTTTTTTTTCCCTTTTCTTTCTTTAAAAAATTACTGAATTAATTTCCATGAGAGTACCCATTATAGATACGGTTACAGATAAAGATGGGGAATATGAAAGAGAGGGGGTTAGCTCAGAATGGGAGGGACTGATACAGGAGATTGTAGACAAAGGGGATTTTGGTCTTATCTGTACTGGTTCATTTTAAAAAAAATAATTAAAATCTATTATATTTCCAAAAGATTTTTTATTTATTTTTTAATTTTTTAATTTATTTTAGTTTTTTAAAAGATTTTATTTATTTGAGAGAGAGAGAATGAGAGACAGAGAGACGAGAGGGAAGAGGGTCAGAGGGAGAAGCAGAACCCCCGCTGAGCAGGGAGCCCGATGTGGGACTCGATCCCGGGACTCCAGGATCATGACCCGAGCTGAAGGCAGTCGCTTAACCAACTGAACCACCCAGGCGCCCCTCCAAAAGATTTTTTAAAAAATCAAAATAGGGTACAACTTTAAAAGCTTAGGTTCTTTTACCAGCTCTGCTACTAATTACCTTTATGATCCTGGTCAAGTTATTAACTCTCTGAAATTCATACAACTGCCAAGCTTACCTTACAAGATTGTTGTGAGAATTGTATGAGGAAATTTAGAATTTTCAAAGTAACATGTAAATGTAGTACAGCATTACCTTAAAAATACTATGGTCCAGCAGCCAGCCTCCTTTTTAAGCAGGTAACGTTGACATTTGAATCGCCATTAGAGGGCAGTATAACGCATGGATATTGAGTAAAGGAAGTTTTATGTAGAAAAATTATTTGCTGTGCTGCAGTTCGTAATCTCCTGAAGAATTAAAAGGACTTTCAATAGGTAGAAATTCGTACTCTATTCTCAGAAGACTGACTAGAAAGATCCCTTTTGGCCAGCGTGAGTATCATAATCATTTTGCACACTTACTATTAGATAATAGTGACACATTTGATGGGTAGTCTGAAACAGTAAAATACACGAAAAGCAGAAACAAAATTACTGTTGCAGTCTGATTCCTTGAATCTTTGTGTGCAGTGTGGCAAAATGGGGGTAACTTGTATTTCTTAGAGTTGGAAATCTAGCTCTACCATTTATCCAAACATTTGTGTATGTGAATGTCTAAATTTTTTTCTGTTGAGATATAACTCACATACCATAAAATTAACCCTTTTAAAGATATTGAGAATTAGTGTTTTTAATGTTACTCACAAATACATTTTTAAACTAAACAGAGAAAGGAAATAAATTTTTTTTATATTTAGTAACATGTCCATAATTCACATGAAAACTTATGAAGACTTCTTCCCCCCCTTCTTAAACATATTTAAACTAATAGTTGTAGTAGCTTGAATCTAAGTAGAGCTCGTACAACACCCCAAGAAGCTCAGTTCTACACTCTAGGTTGCTAGTGTTTTCTAGGTAATTTTAAGGAAATAAGTATAGTGTTTTCAAGGCTCATGACACATTATGAAATTTTTTGATAGTTAATTCTGTTTTATGTGGCTTAATTGATCAAATTTTCCCTTAAAAGATAATAATGTCAATAGTATAAGTAAGCTAATGCATTTGAAAGTCTGGCACTCTTAAGGTTGGTCATTCAGCTAATTTGGCCCCAAAATGTTACACATTATATGTTTTGTTTTTTGCTTTTAATTAAAGGAATGCTCTCATTTTTTAAGGTTAACACCAAAAATTGGTTTTCCTTGGAGTGAAATCAGAAATATTTCATTTAATGACAAAAAATTTGTTATAAAGCCGATCGACAAAAAGGCACCTGTAAGTAAAATTGTTTTATAAATGTTTTCTCTATTAACTCTTTTTAAATTTCTGTCACTTTGCTGTGATACCATTTGAATAGTGGCATTGTTCATTTATTGATTTGCTCCTGAGAAACACTCCCTTTCCATAGTTTAACTTTCCTGCTGATAAAATAATGAATTATTAAAAATACAAGGTTTTGATCTTTTTATAACATGTGAATATTAGTGTTACTTTCATTGAGATTCAGCTGTAAGGTGGATGATGTTTTATTGGAGGTGATTGAAAATAATCACCATTCCTAAGGAGCAGTTAAAAACACTTGTTTGTTGGTAACCTTCACAGTTATGGGCAAATATAGCATACTTACTAGGAATTAGGAGATTTTATGATTTCTAAACTGTGTAATATGACATTCGAATTCATACCGCATATTGCAATTTAGTACAGATTATTGTGAGAGAGACTGTCCTTCAGGAAGATTTTAAATTTAGAAACTTTATGTTTAGGATTTTGTTTTTTATGCACCTCGTCTGAGAATCAATAAACGCATTTTGGCTTTATGTATGGGAAACCATGAACTATACATGCGAAGAAGAAAGCCTGATACTATTGAAGTGCAGCAGATGAAGGCTCAGGCGAGGGAGGAGAAACATCAGAAGCAGTTGGAAAGGTATGGAATTTAAGGTTTTGATTCTTAATTGAGTAGGTGGTTTAAAATTTAAGAATGCTGATTCTTTAACCTACTCTGAGTTTACATTTTTACATTGTTTTAATTGTATTATAATTGAATGAGTAATTATCCTTATACTCTTAAAATGAGTACGTATGCTTTTCAAATTGGAAATCTTTGGTATTTCCTAGAAAGTAGCTTTTCATGAATTCATAGATGTGCTTTTTTAATTTTTTAAATATGCTTGCTTTTCACTAATTGACATTGGTTTGGGTACTGTAGTAGTTTGGAATTTTTCAGGCTTGCTCTGCTTGTGACTTGTACTTCTTAATTTTTCAGGGTAAGAATTGCTTGAATAAAAATTCTGCTTTATTTTTATTTATTTTTTTAAAAAAGATTTTATTTGTTTATCTGAGAGAGAGCATGCACACGCACAAGCAGGGGAGGGAGAGGAACAAGCATAAGCGTGGAGCCTGATGTGGGGCTTGATCTCACAATCATGACCTGAGCTGAAATCAAGAGTTGGACGCTCAGCTGACTGAGCCACCCAGGTGCCCTGCTGAATATTTTGCTTTAAAACAGTGTCAGTGACACTGGAGAACTCATGTGAAAAGCCACTGTACAGAGCAACACCAGTACCCCGGCCAGTGACACTGATTTGTTTTTTTTTTTTTTAATCGTGGTTCACTTAGACTTTTGAAAAAAGATACTATTAAATATATATTAGAGAGTTTTTGAAATGGAAAGATAGTGAATGAAAGTGATAGTGAATGAAATTACTGGGTCCAGTAGCATAATTCCCAAATTTGATTTAGATTGATTGGGACTTAATATTTTATTTGAAATAATTTAGAGACCAGCTTAAAGTTAACTTTTATTGAGGAGATCTTTGTAGTGTAGAATAACAATCATCTAAGAAATAGAGTAGGCCGTAAAGAAAACAAAACTGAGGAGCTCTAAACATATATAAACTTAAATATTTCAAATGTACTAGAAATAACATGATTTGAATCTAAGAATTAAATAGATCCTCTGCTAGATAAAATTTTACTTACACCACATAGTGTTTGTGTTTAGTAATGTGGTGTTTTTGTTGTTGTTGCTTTTTCTTAAATGTTCTGTCTAATTTAGATAGCTCTCCTCAGGTGGTCTGCCTTAGAGACTGTGCCTTAGAGAAGTTTACTGCATCACCAGACATTTTTTATATAGGTATGAGACTTTCCAGTAATTCCTGACCAATTAAAGACACTAAGTTGGATTGACTGGGCTCTCTCATTTTTCACTGCTCTCCTGTGGCTTAGGATCACATTGTGGTTCTAGTCTTACGTGCCTTTTTAAGTAGCTCTTTATTGTGCTTTACTTTCTATATATTCATACCCATCGAAGCTTTTCCATCTCTCTCTCTCAAAGACAATAATTTTTTTCCTTCTTTTCATGCACTCTCACCCTTACCCTCACCCTCTCTTTCTTTCTCTCTTCCTTTCCTCTCCTGGCCTATCTCTAAGATGTCCTGTCATGAGTTTAAAAAATCGTATCTCATACTCATCATTCCATAAAATGTCCCCTACCTGTTCTTCTTATCTGTAGTGTTGATATATTATTTACATTCTTAAATACATTTGTCCATTTGTTCTTTATTTCTCACACATAGAGGAGAGTGCTGTATGGCTTCTAGTATATGTAGTATGATTAAGAAGTACCATTTGGTGATGGTACTGTATTTGAGTTACTCTAAAGCCTAGATGAAAGTGGAAGACTTTAAGTTTCTTTGCTCACACAGTAACCATCCCATGGTTTCTGTCTTGGAAAAATTTTACAGTGTTTCATTAGCAAACATTTATTGACTGCCTTGTACACTGTAGGAATTTAGTAACTTTAATTCATTTGAATGCCTAGAGGATGTTTTATATTAATGTAGCCACATAGGGATTTGGCAGGTCTTTCAGAAATGGCATGCCAAGTCTTCATTTATTCCCTGCTTTACAGGTCGGAAAGAGAAAAATGACAACTATATGTGTGGAAACAGTTTTGGTCAAGCCCATTGGCAAAGTAGCCAGCAAAGATACTTGGGGGAATGCTCAGAGGTGTGCTGCCTGTGCTGCTGGAAGCTCTTAGGCAAGAACAGTAGCTGGGAAGGGGCAGCAAGGGACCTCTTTCCCTACAGTACCTTGGTATATGTGGTCATACACTGTCCCCTTAACTCCCATAACTGGGTTTTCGGCAATGAAAACGACATATTCCATGGGTTGTTGGTCTCTATAGGCTGTGTTCTAAGTTATTTACATCCAAGTTGAATGATAACTCATTGTGTAATTCCTGAACATGTTCTGTATAGCCAGAATTGTTACCAAGTTTAAAAATGGAGACAATTTAGAGTCAGATACCCATATACCAGTTGTAGCTTAGCTATGAGATGGGTCATGGCTGGCTGCCTGTATCATTAGGACCCAGCTTCAAGGATGCAAAGATTTGTGAGAAATAATGATAGTGGTATACAAACATTCAGTAAAGTACCTGGTGTTTAATAAATGGTACCTAGTATAATAATTCTTAATATATATATTTTTAAACATTTTATTTATTTGAGAGCAAGAGAGAGAGAGAATGAGAGAGAACACGAGAGGGGGGAGGGTCAGAGGTTGAAGCAGGCTTCCCGCCGAGCAGGGAGACCCATGCGGGACTCGATCCTGGGACTCCAGGATCATGACCTGAGCCGAAGGCAGTCGCTTAACCAACTGAGCCACGCAGGCGCCCCTTAATATTATTTTAATGCATAGTCTGAATAGAAGCTGAATATAAGTTAGCTTTTAATTTTCAGTGAAGAAAAATATAATTGGGTTCATCTGATATTCTTTAAAAAGTAAGGTATTCTAAAATATTCTCTGCATGTTAGTCCAGAGAATTGAGTTCATTAATATGCTATTTATGCTTATAGTACATGGTTTTATGCCTGAAATTCAGATGGCAATGATGTCTTTTTTGGGAATATTTACATGTATTCAGATAAGTATCAGACATGAAATCATAATTGATTTTTTTAAACTAAAAAAGAAAATTATTCCCATTAAAATAATGGGAATATTGAATATTGATTAAATTTATGAAATAGACAATATTATCTGGTAGTGCTTCATCTAATTCTTATTCGTTTATATTTCTGGCCTTCAGCATAGAGTCTGACCAGTGGTAGGCTCTTGGTAGTTGTGTGATGAGAGTTCTGGCTATATTTAAAAGAAGGGGTTTCATTAGGCCCCTGGCAGATCCAGCTGAGTGAGAGAGGTGGTCTCAGGATGATCTGTCTTAAGCAGCATTCAACACCTACTGTCATTCTAATGGAGTTGTCAAAGGAGATAAAACTGATTTGCCATTTGTATATTAGATTAAATTGGTACTACCTTAGGAATTAAAAATGTGTTAATTTGGGGCACCTGGGTGGCTCAACCATTAAGCGTCTGCTCTGCTCACTCAGGTCATGATCCCAGGGTCCTGGGATCAAGTCCCGCATCGGGCTCTCTGCTCAGTGGGAAGCCTGCTCTCCCTCTCCCACTCCCCCTGCTTGTGTTCCTGCTCTCACTCTCACTCTCTCTCTCTCCGTCAAATAAATAAATAAAATCTTTAAAAATAAAAAAAAGTGTGTTAATTCACGTTAGTGATTGAAAATTGTTGCCCTCCCAGGTTATCTTACTTAAACTGTCTAAAGTAAAATAAGCTTGTGTGCTGCCTTTCAAGCCTTTCTTATTTCGCTCAGTGGGAACTGTGCAGTTAACTGCTTTTGTGCTGGCCTGTAATTTATTGTCAGAATTCATCGAGTATGCAAGTGATAAATCTCCTTATTTATTCCCGCATTCAATCTGCATAAAAAACGTGCTTTGCACACAAGGGATGCATTTGACAGTTTTACTTTCTAGCTGTTTTATAAATTTGTCCCTTGAAAATCTTTCCAAAATGTCTAAGTTTTTAATATCTTTTTTGTTTCTGGTTTTTTTTTTTTAAGATTTTATTTATTTTGAGAGAGAGCATAACTTGGGGGAGGGGCAGAAGGAGAGGGAAAAGCAGACTCGACTCTGAGCAGGGAGCCCAATGCGGGACTCCATCCCAGAACCATGGGATCATGACCTGAGCCGAAGGCAGATGCCAAACCAGCTGATCCTCCCAAGCACCCCTTTTAACTTTTGAAATAATCCTGGACTACATTTTCCATGACCTCACAAAAAGAAATGCATTGTATTCTAGTGTACGTGCATGTAACAGGGCAGTCCTATATTTTTAACTGGATGGGTTGTGTGGTTTTTTTTTTTTGAAACCCAGCTGAATATAATGAAGATTCTTAAAAGATTTATACTTAGTTTCTTCTTAGTGGACTCACAGTACTTGGATTTCGCGTAAATATTTCTATGTATCCATTTGTAACAGAACAATTCTAATTCCTCTTCAGGGCACAACTAGAGAATGAAAAGAAGAAGAGGGAGATAGCAGAAAAGGAGAAGGAAAGGATAGAGCGGGAAAAGGAGGAGCTGATGGAGCGGCTGCGGCAAATTGAAGAGCAGACGGTGAAAGCCCAGAAAGGTAGCGGTTTCCTTTTGACGTGGCGTTCACCGTTGTTCCTCTTTGTCTGATATTTCCTCACTGCTGGGAAATCTCGTTTGTCTTGTAGGATAATTACACTTATTTGTCACAGTAATACGTAATGGGATCACATCATAAACATGTTTAACTGAGGCACACGCCAACACTCATGTGCTAGTTTCTCTTTCATTTGCTTAAACACACAGCTGTTTTCATGTGCAGCCTTACTTATGGTCGGAAATGAATATAAAAATTTATTCCTCTTACGTCAGGGTTCCGTAAATACACATTTTCAATACTTGCTAGCATTTAAACAAAAGCCATTCTATTTGATGCCTTTTGGATATTTAAGTACTTTAAGGCATCTGAATACTTTAAGGCATTTTAAGCTATTCTGACTATAATAAACTCTTTTGGAACTCAATCTCTAGATTTTATTTTAGTATATTAAAAAAATACATAACACATAGAAGTGGGTTGGTTTTTGGTAACACCTTGGTAAGAACCTACTTTCTATGCAGAATGTAACCAAAATGCTGCAGTGTATAGAAAGGATATGTTGGATTTCGAGAGTGGTTTATAGTAAATAACTCTAGGATATGCTACTTTCAAACAACAAAGAGTAGGAAGAACAGAAGAAAAAAGGAATTGAGCAAAATAAGATGTTTTTTTCCTTCCTAAGCAGAAGTTGGTGGGGGATGTAATATGAAATATATACTATTTGTAAAACTAAAATTAATACCTGCTTTCCTGACAACTAGTAGAAGCAGCCATTAGTTTTGTTATTCTAAGTAGAGTAATAACTTTAGAGTTTATTAAATAATTACCTTATTTAAGGGTTATTCTAATTCCTTACATCTGGCTGTCATGGTGGGGAGATGCTCTTGAGCAGTGGGGAGAATAATTTGCAAATGGGTGACTAAAAGAGGAAGTCACTGAGATTGCTATAAACCCGCAAATTGGTTGATCATTCTAATTCCAAGAGGATTGGAAATAATATTTCTAAGAGAAGAAATAGAAAAAAAAAAAAAACCTATGTTTTATTCTGACTCATTAGAAGCCTCACTTTTCAAAGCTAGAAAAGACCTAGGAAACTATTTAGTTTAGTGGTCAGAGGTATTAAACAGACTTGCTCGCAGACCGTAACACAAGGGCAGAACTTATTTTCTGAATTCCAACTTCATACTGTTTCTACTACTCCAGGTGCCTTTTTCGTCAATTAAAGTAGACCTTTCTTTTTTTCTTTTTTTTTTTTTATTAAAGATTTTATTTACTTATTTGACAGAGAGAGAGGGCAGGAGAGCACAGGCAGGGGGAGCAGCAGAGGGAGAGGGAGAAGCAGGCTCCCCGCCGAGCAAGGAGCTGGATGTGGGACTCGATCCCAGGACCCGAAGGCAGACGCTTAACCGACTGAGCCACCCAGGCGCCCCTAAAGTAGACCTTTATGAAGTGCCTACTTTGTGCTGCATTTTAGGCCATTTGGATGTCATCTTTGGAAAAATGTTTGTTAATGTCTTCTGCCCATTTCTTGATTGGATCATTTGTTCTTTGGGTGTTGAGTTTGATAAGTTCTTTATAGATTTTGGATACTAGCCCTTTATCTAATATGTCATTCACAAATATCTTCTATTCTGTCGGTTGTCTTTTGGTTTCGTTGACTGTTTCTTTTGCTGTGCAAAAGCTTTTTATCTTGATGAAGTCCCAAGAGTTCATTTTTGCCCTTGCTTCCCTTGCCTTTGGCAATATTTCTAGGAAGAAGTTGCTGTTGCTGACGTCGAAGAGGTTGCTGCCTGTGTTCTCCTTTAGGATTTTGATGGACTCCTGCCTCACATTTAGGTCTTTCATCCATTTGGAGTCTATTTTTGTGTGTGGTGTAAGGAAAGGGTCCAGTTTCATTCTTCTGCATGTGGCTGTCCAATTTTCCCAACACTGTTTGTTGAAGAGACTGTCTTCTCCATTGGACATTCTTTCCTGCTTTGTCAAAGATTAGTTGATCATAGAGTTGAGGGTCCATTTGTGGGCTCTCTATTCTGTTCCATTGATCTATGTGTCTGTTTTTGTGACAGTACCATACTGTCTTGATGGTGACAGCTTTGTAATAGAGCTGGAAGTCTGGAATTGTGATGCCACCAGCTTTGCTTTTCTTTTTCAAGATTCCTCTGGCTATTCGGGGTCTTTTCTGGTTCCATACAAATTTTAGGGTTATTTGTTCCATTTCTTTGAAAAAAGTGGATGGTATTTTGATAGGGATTGCATTAAATGTGTCGATTGCTCTAGGTAGCATTGACATCTTCACAATATTTGTTCTTCCAATCCATGAGCATGGAACGTTTTTCCATTTCTTTGTGTCTTCCTAAATTTCTTTCATGAGTATTTTATAGTTTTCTGAGTACAGATTCTTTGCCTCTTTGGTTAGATTTATTCCTAGGTATCTTATGGATTTGGGTGCAATTGTAAATGGGATCGACTCCTTAATTTCTCTTTCTTCTGTCTTGTTGTTGGTGTGTAGGAATGCCACTGATTTCTGTGCATTGATTTTATATCCTGCCACTTTACTGAATTCCTGTATGAGTTCTAGCAGTTTTGGGGTGGAGTCTTTTGGGTTTTCCACATAAAGTATCATATCGTCTGCAAAGAGTGAGAGTTTGACTTCCTCTCTGCTGATTTGGATGCCTTTTATTTCTTTTTGTTTTCTGATTGGTGTGGCTGGGACTTCTAGTACTATGTTGAATAGCAGTGGTGATAGTGGACATCCCTGCCTTGTTCCTGACCTTAGGGGGAAAGCTCTCAGTTTTTCCCCATTGAGAATGATATTTGCTGTATTGTAGGTTTTTCATAGATGGCTTTTATGATATTGAGGTATGTACCCTCTATCCCTATACTCTGAAAAGTTTTGATTCAAGAAAGGATGCTGTACTTTGTCTAATGCTTTTTATGCATCTATTGAGAGGATCATATGGTTCTTGTTCTTTCTTTTATTAATGTATTATATCACATTGATTGATTTGTGTATTCTGAACCAAACTTGCAACCCAGGAATAAATCCCACTTGGTCGTGGTGAATAATCCTTTTAATGTACTGTTGGATCCTATTGGCTAGTATTTTGGTGAGAATTTTTGCATCCATGTTCATCAGGGATATTGGTCTGTAACTCTCCTTTTTGATGGGGTCTTTGTCTCGTTTGGGGATCAAGGTAATGGTGGCCTCATAGAACGAGTTTGGAAGTTTTCTTTCCATTTCTATTTTTGGAACAGTTTCAGGATAATAGGTATTAAATCTTCTTGAAATGTTTGGTAGAATTCCCCTGGGAAGCCGTCTGGCCCTGGGCTTTTGTTTTTTTGGGAGATTTTTGATGACTGCTTCAATTTCCTTAGTGGTGATACGTCTGTTCAGGTTTTCTATTTCTTCCTGGTTCGGTTTTGGTAGTTGATACATCTCTAGGAATGCATCCATTTCTTGCAGATTATCTAATTTGCTGGCATAGAGTTGCTCATAATATGTTCTTATAATTGTTTGTATTTCTTTGGTGTTGCTTGTGATCTCTCCTCTTTCATTCATGATTTTACTTATTTGGGTCCTTTCTCTTTTCTTTTTGCTAAGTCTGGCCAGGGGTTTATCAATCTTATTAATTCTTTCAAAGAACCATCTCCTAGTTTCATTGATCTGTTCTACTGTTCATTTGCTTTCTGTTTCATTGATTTCTGCTCTGATCTTTATTATTTCTCTTCTCCTGCTGGGTTTAGGTTTTATTTGCTGTTCTTTCTCCAGCTCTTTAGGTGTAGGGTTAGGCTGTGTATTTGAGACCTTTCTTGTTTCCTGAGAAAGGCTTGTATTGCTATATACTTTTCTCTTAGGACTGCCTTTGGTGCATCCCAAAGATTTTGAACAGTTGTGTTTTAGTTTTCATTTGTTTCCATGAATTTTTTTAATTCTTCTTTAATTTCCTGGTTGACCCATTCATTTTTTAGTTAACCTCCATGTATTTGAGTTCTTTCCGACTTTCCTCTTGTGATTGAGTTCTAGTTTCAAAGCACTGTGGTCTGAAAATACGCAGGGAATAATCCCAGTCTTTTGGTACCAGTTGAGACCTGATTTGTGACCTGTGATGTGATCTATTCTGGATAATGTTCCATGGACACTAGAGAAGAATGGGTATTCTGTTGCTTTGGGATGGAATTTTCTGAATATATCTGTGAAGTCCATTTGTTCCAGTGTGTCATTTATAAAGTCTTAATTTCCTTGTTGATCTTTTGCTTAGACGATCTGTCCATTTCATTGAGGGGGGTGTTAAAGTCCCCTACTATTATTGTATTGTTGTTGATGTGTTTCTTTGCTTTTGTTATTAATTGGCTTATATAATTGGCTGCTCCCATGTTAGGGGCATAGATATTTACAATTGTTAGATCTTGTTGGGTAGACCCTTTAAGTCGGATATAGTGTCCTTCCTCATCTCTTATTATAGTCTTTGGTTTAAAATCTAATTTGTCTGATATGAGGATTGCCACCCCAGCTTTCTTTTGGTGTCCATTAGCATGGTAAATGGTTTTCCACCCCCTCACTTTCAATCTGGAGGTGTCTTTGGGTCTAAAATGAGTCTCTTGTAGACAGCCTATTGATGGGTCTTATTTTTTTATCCAATCTGATAGCCTGTGTGTTTTGATTGGGGCATTTAGCCCATTTACATTCAGGGTAACTAATGAAAGATATGAATTTAGTGCCATTGTATTGCCTGTAAGGTGACTGTTACTGTATATTGTCCCTGTTCCTTTCTGGTCTTTGTTGCTTTTAGGCTCTCTCTTTGCTTAGAGGACCCCTTTCAATATTTCTTGTAGGGTTGGTTTCGTGTTTGCAAATTCCTTTAGTTTTTGTTTGTCCTGGAAGCTTTTTTCCTCTCCTTCTATTTTCAGTGACAGCCTAGCTGGATAGAGTATTCTTGGCTGCATATTTTTCTCATTTAGTGCTCTGACTATATCCTGCCAGTCCTTTCTGGCCTGCCAGGTCTCTGTGGATAGGTCTGTTGCCAATCTAATGTTTCTACCATTGTAGGTTACAGATCTCTTGTCCCGAGCTGCTTTCAGGATTTTCTCTTTGTCTCTGAGACTCGTAAGTTTTACTGTTAGATGCTGGGGTGTTGACCTATTTTTATTGATTTTGAGGGAGGTTCTCTGTACCTCCTGGATTTTGATGCCTGTTTCCTTCCCCAGATAAGAGAAGTTCTCTGCTATAATTTGCTCCAATATACCTTCTGCTCCCCCCCCTCTTTCTTCTTCTGGGTTCCCAATTATTCTAATATTGTTTCATTTTATGGTATCACTTATCTCTCAAATTCTGCCCTTGTGATCCAGTAGTTGTTTATCTCTCTTTTTCTCAGCTTCTTTATTCTCCATCATTTGGTTTTCTTTATCACTAATTCTCTCTTCTGCCTCATTTATCCTAGCAGTTAGAGCCTCCATTTTTTATTGCACTTCATTAATAGCCTTTTTGATTTTGACTTGGTTAGATTTTAGTTCTTTTATTTCTCCAGAAAGGGTTTCTCTGATACATCTTTATAATTGTCATTCTGAACTCTAGTTCCGACATCTTACTAATGTCCGTACTGATTAGGTCCCTGGCAGTTGGTATTGCCTCTCGTTCTTTTTTTTGAGGTGATTTTTTCTGTCTTGTCATTTTGTCCAGAGGAGAATAGATGAATGAGAGAACAAATGCTAACAGGGTAACGACGACCACAGAAAAATATAAACAAATCAGAAGAGACCTGAAACTGGAGGAAAAGAAAGGGAAAGAAAGAAAAAAAGAAAAAGATTTAAAAAAAAAGAATATGATCAAATATGATCAGGCTGGTGCAGTGATCAGTGCCACACACTAGATTTTGGGCATATTTTGGTCTGTTAGAAGAAACTGCCTCCCAAAATTTTAAAGAAAGAAAAGCTTATATATGTACAAAAATAAGGGTAAATATGATGAAGGGATGGAATATGACTGTAAAGACGAAAATTATAAAACATTTTATAAAAGGAATTGATAAGTTGGTTGAAAAAAGGAAGAAGCGAAATTGAAAAAAAAAAATGTGATCAGGCACGAGAGTAGAACAAAGCCATACACTAGAGATTTAGGGTATATTTTGGTCTGTTAGAAGAAACTGTATCCCAAAATTTTAAAGAGAGAACAACTTATATGTATACCAAAAATAAGGTTAACTACTATGAAGGGATAGAATATGACTCTAAAAATGAAAAATAAAAAAGATTTTTTCAAAAGGGATTGATAAGATGTTCATGAAAAAGGGAAAAAGAAAAATTCAAGAGAAAAACGAAAAAAAATTAAAAAATTAACTTTGAAAGACTAAAGAATCATGGGGAAAAAGCCATGGATTCCATGTGCAGTATTCCCCTAGCGCTGGAGTTCCGCCATTCTCATCAATGGGTAAAGTTGGTCTTGGCTGGCTTTTCTCGCTGATCTTCTGGGGGAGGGGCCTGTTGCCGTGGTTCCCAAATGTCTTTGCCGGAGACGGAATTGCCCCGCCCTTGCCCCCTCCGGGCTAAGTAATCTGCTCGGGTTTGCTCTCGGGAGCTTTTTGTTCCCTGCAAGCTTTCCGTTCGGCTTTGGAGGACGAGAGTGAGAATGGTGGCCTCCCGATCTCCGCCCTGGAGGAGCCGAGAACTTGGGGCCCCGCTCCTCAGCCCCCAGAGAAAAGCCGTCAGTCACTCCCATCTCCCCGGTCTCCGGCCGCACTCTGTGCTCACCCGGCCTGTGACCGCGCGTTTCTATCTCCGGCACCCGACCCCGGGTGGAGTCTCCAAACCCAGCAGATCCCTCCTGTGCTCCTCCTGGGGGAGGAAGGGGAGTCTCCCCGGATCTGCCGCTTGTTGGGTCCCTGCCGGAGGAGCAGGGGCCCGACTGTGCCGCGGATCACGGTTTATGGCCACCCCGAGCTGAGAGCCCGCGCCTGGGCTCCGCCTCTGCAGCCAGCTTCCCTGCTCCGATACCTGGGAGCTCTGCCGCACTCAGGCACCCCCGGTCTTCCTGTGACCCCGAGGGTCCTGAGACCACACTGTCCCGGAGGGTTCCACCCCCTGCTTAGCCACCAGAGTGACGTCCCTCAGCGGAGCAGACTTTTAAAAGTTCCGATTTTGTGCTCCACGGTTCTATCACTTGCCAGAAGTGGCAGACGGAGGCCCCTCCCCCGCCGTCTATCCTCCTGAATATCACCTCGGATTCACTTCTCCACACGTCCTACCTTCCAGAAAGTGGTCGCTTTTCTGTTCAGGGAGTTGTTGCTCTTCTTTTCTTCGATCTCCTGTTGAGTTCGTAGGTGTTCAGAATGTTTTGATCCCTACCTGGCTGAATTCCTGGGACCCTAAGAAATTTAGGTCTCCTACTCCTCCGCCGTCTTGCTCCTCTTTCTTATTTCATAGCACAGAAGGAATTTTTATTATGAGAGAAGAAGCAGTGTTTTTATTTTATTTTTTTTATTTGTATGCTTGTTTAGATGAATGATACAGCCATGAGTTTTGTGTGCTTTATTTTATATATTAATCAACCAGTTGGGAAGAAGAGTTTGATAAGTTAGCTTGATGTCCCAATTTTAGAAGTCAGATTCTAAAATGAATAGTGTTTAGGTGTGGCAATATCCAGTGTTACATACATTTCATCTTTATAGCCAGATAGCCACATACAATTTTTACATTATTTTATCAAGAATTTAAAATTTAACCAGAGTCAGTTTTCTTCCTACCCCTCTCCAAGACTCACAAGTCTTAACTGCAGTTAACTAAATTAATTCTGACCAAGAACAACACAATTAAGAGTGGAAAGAAGTGTGTATGTTACAGTTAGCTTTCAAACCTCATGACATAAAGATTTTTAGTTTTTCCTCCTTTTTGGAGTATACAGAAAGGGAGAATCATTCTTTGTAGGACATTATACTCTCTTAATAGGTGACATTCTTATGTCTTCTGTCACAAAATATCCTTGTTTTTAAGCAAGAGTTGTCAGACTAATGTTTAAAATTTGTACTTTTAAGCTTATTTAAAGATTTTTGGCTTTGTGCTGATATTTTCCTTTCTCATTCAACTCACCAAATAAGAGAACAACTTTATGATCTGTACACTTAAAGATTAAAATTGATGTCATTCATCTCCAAATATTTACTTATCTTCATGCCTGAAGAATGCTTATGTACCAATAACTCAAAAGTTTTAGTTCAGAATTTAGTTCATAATTCATATGATTCGCATCAAAATTCCTGTTTTGACTCCGTATTGTTTTCAATCTTAATGTCTTGGGTTTACTTATCTGATATTTAGTTTAAGTGAAACGTTATGTAAGTTTTGAAGTGTATTGTTTTATAGAGTTTTGAAACAGATGGCAGGTTCTTTAGGTCAAAACTTTGGAGATAGTATATTTTTAAAACTAAAGATGTACTTCTAGCTTTATGACGTAAGTTGAATCACAAAGAATTTTCATTTCTTCAAGTTTTTTAATTGTGTAGTACTTAAGAATATTTATTAGGCTTTTGCCAAGTTAAAAACAAAGTATATGTTCATTTGCAGATATGCTAATTTTAGATTAGATTCTTTGTTACCATTTTGACTTCTCTTGATAATGAGAATAATTAGAATTAACTGTTGTTTGGGGGTGGTGTGCATATATTTGACAGAACTAGAAGAACAGACTCGAAAAGCTCTGGAACTGGACCAGGAACGAAAGCGAGCAAAGGAAGAAGCAGAAAGGCTTGAAAAGGAACGTCGAGCTGCTGAAGAAGCCAAGTCTGCTATCGCAAAACAAGCTGCCGACCAGATGAAGAATCAGGAACAACTGGTCAGGAACCTGTCTTAGTTCTGTCTCAGAGAAGAAGAAAAATTTAGATAAAAGCATGAAGCAAACCTTGTAAAACTATATTAGATCTTCTGGAAAGCAAACCAAAGATACAAGTAATCTAATAACAAAGTGTGGAAATAAACCTAAAAATTTTATTTCTGCCTAAAAAAAAAAAAACACCTAAAAATAATAAAATATCAGTGGAGTCTATTGCTAACAGAAGATTTCTGATTCACTTAAACTTTGCATTAGCCACTAGTGTATTTTACTTCAGATAAATTGACAAGATCTTCTAATTCCTTCTTAAAAGATAAATGTAGGCCATAATTTATTGGGTGTTTGTTTAGTGGACTTGCAGATATTGAGTAGGCATGATATTTAAAAGATCCTGGAATTAAATATGGGTTCAGACATTTACTTGATATGTGTCCTTGGGTCTTTCTGAGCCCCAGGTCCTTCCCTTTGAAAAAAGGAATAAAGGCACCAAATAGGATTGTTGGGGAATCCAGTTAGATTATTTGACAGCATACTTTTTAAACTATAAAGCATTATATAAAATGCAGTTTTTTTTCCTTTGTAGGATTTAGCAAGTACTTTATTGATTAAAGTTAAAAAAATAGCGCCTGAGTTCCACATTTTAAGTTCCTGCTACTGAAACAGGAAGAACTGCTTATCTATAATAAAACTGCTTTCATTTTGTCTTCTTACTAGTTCATTAGACCTACTATAAATATTTATGATCTTAAATGCTACCTTCTTAAAAATGAAAGACTAAGAGAGTCATATAAAACAGCCCAAACATGTACATTAAAGCTTTGTTGACAGAATATTTTTGAAAATTTTTTTTAGTATTGGTAATTATATTCTTTCTTTTAGGCAGCAGAACTTGCTGAATTCACTGCCAAGATTGCACTTCTAGAAGAAGCCAAGAAGAAGAAGGAAGAGGAAGCTACTGAATGGCAACACAAGGTGATCATTTGTTTCTCCACTCAGTATCATTTAATGAATATCTATTTTTGTACCTAGCAGTATGCTGAGTTTGTAGAGCTAAATATAAGATACTGTCACAATTTAGAGGGACAAGATACCTGTGTGTATGAATGGGTGTGTATTGTAGTAATTACTAATCTGTTGACGCAACCTAAGTACAGAAGAGGTGATTAATTTCTGTGGGAATGAGGCAGGTTTTGGGGAAACCCTTGTAAGTTTAAGTTGGATCTTGAATAATAAAGTCAGTTTTGGGGTAGAAAAGACTGAGAGTGGTTAGAGACTGAAAAGGTCGTCGTTCCAGACAGAAGGAACTGAATGAGTATAGGAAGTTTGAAAGTACATGGCAGACTTGAAGAACAACTAGTAAGTAAGCAAAGCTTTAGAGTCTAGGTTCAGAAATCTTGAGAGATGTGGCTGGGAAGTTACAGAGGAAATTAAGTTGTGAAGGGCTTTAAATAAATTGCAAGATGATAGGGAGTGTCTGTAGACATTGCGCTTTCAAGATTTTGAAACGGGCGCCTGGGTGGCTCAGTTGTTAAGCATCTGCCTTTGGCTCAGGTCATGATCCCAAGGGTCCTGGGATTGCGCCCCGCATCGGGCTCCCTGCTTGGTGGGAAGCCTGCTTCTCCCTCTCCCACTACCCCTGCTTGTGTTCCCTCTCTTGCTGTGTCTCTCTCTGTCAAATAAATAAAATCTTAAAAAAAAAAAAAAGATTTTGAAACAGGATTATAATATGATCAGGTAGGGCTTTATAAAAATAACTTAGCAATCAATGTAGAGGATGGATTGGTCTAGTGGGATTACCTGAGAATGAAGAGGAACTGGGATTATTAAGAGACATCTTGTGGTAGACTCAAAAGGGCATGGCAACCAAATAATGGGTATGAAGAAGTCAAATTAGAGGGATGCAATGAAGATGACACATACTGAGATTTTGTTTTTAAGATTTTATTTGTTAGAGAGAGAGCGTGAGTGAGAGAGCGCACAAGCCTGGGGAAGAGGGGCAGAAGGAGAGGGACAAGCTGACTCCCTGCTGAGCAGGGAGCCCGACATGGGGCTCGACCCCAGGACCTTGGGATCATGACTTGAGCCAAAGGCAGACACTTAACTGACTGAACCACCTAGGCACCCCATACTGAGATTTCTGATATAAGTTCCCCACTAGATGAAGCCACTACTGTCTGAAAGAGTACACAAGTGAAAAATCAGAGTTTAATTCAAACTTTAAATAAACGTTAACTCTTCAATGCAACTATGATAATTTGACTTTCCTGCAATGAATGTGAATACAGTTTTCTTTCACTCTTACTTAAATTTTCTTTGTAGCAGTTTAAACTTCATAGGGAAATTTTGATATATTTAGAATTATGTATATGTGTGTATATATAACTCTCAAAACAGTACAACTCTGTTAACCCATTGCACCACTTTCTTTATTAGAATTTCAGAGACACATAAACTTTTAAAAATAACACCACAGAGGCAAATCCTGTGAATTATAGAAATGAGGAAGTGTCACAAAAGAAAAATCACATTCCTACAAGCCAGGATCACTGTTTTATTAACACCTTAGTGCAGATCCTTCTAGGATCTTTTCCTGTTTGCATATGTGTATAATATACATTTATATGTTCAGAATGAGGTCATACTATACATACTCTTCCATTTTAGTCACTTTTCATCTCATCTATATTAGACTGTATTCGTAAAATTTTAAAATTCAGATATAATTGAAGTATAACATTAATTTCAGGTGAATGACTTCATTGTTTGATACTTGTATATATTGTGAAATGAGTTAACACCCATCACCAAATATAATGACAAATTTTTTTTCTTGTCATGAAGACTTTTAAGATTTACTCTCTTAGCAGCTTTCAACTTTCAAGTATACTATGCACTATTATTAACTGTAGTCTCCATGCTATTTGTACATTACATCCCCATGACTTATTTATCTTACAACTGGGAGTTTGTACCTTTTTTTTTTTTTTTAGATTTTATTTATTTATTTGAGATAGAGAGCAAGCACGAGTGGGGGAAGGGTAGAGAATCTCTAGCCGACTCCCCATTGTGTGCGGAGCGCAACATGGGGCTTGATCCTAGGACCACGAGATCATGACTTGAGCCGAAGTCAGACACTTAACCGACTGAGCCATCCAGGCGCCCTGGGAGTTGGTACTTTTTAAGCCCTTCTCCCATTTGCCCACTCCCCACCCTCCCTGCCATCCCCCACTTCTGATAACAAGGAATTTGTTGTCTGTATCCATGAGCTCTCTTTAATTTTTTTACATTTACATATAAACATATGGTATTTGTCTCTGATTTATTTCACTTTGCATAATACCGTCAAGTTCCATCTATGTAGACACAGATAGCAAGATTTTCTTTTTTATGGCTGAATAATATTCATGTGTATGTGTACACCACACTTTCTTGACCCATTCATTCATCGATGGATGCTTAGGTTACTTTGTATCTTGGCTATTGTAAAGAAGGCTGCAGTGAAACATGATTGTATGTATCTTTTTAAGTTATGTTTTCATTTTTGGGGGATAAATACCTAGAAGTGGAATTGCTAGGTAATAATGGTAGTTCTATTTTTAATTTTTTGAAGAACCTCTGTAGTGTTTTCCATAGTGGTTGCACCAATTTACATACTCAGTAATAGTGGACGCAGGTTCCCTTTTCTCCATAACCTTGACAACGCTTGCTATTTCTTATCTTTTTGATAATAGCCATTTTGAGCCATTTTGAGGTGGTAGCTCATTGTGGTTTTGATTTACATTTCCATGTTGATTAGTGATGTTGAGCACCTGTTTCATGTACCTGTTGGCCATCTGTATATCTTCTATGGAAAAATATCCATTCAGATCCTCCGCCCATTTTTTAATCAGATTGTTTTTTAACTGTTAAGTTATATGAGTTCCTTATATATTTGGATGTATGATTTGTAAATATTTTCTCCCATTCAGTAGGTTGACTTTTCTTATTTTTGGTGGTTTCCTTTGCTGTGCAGAAGCTTTTTAGTTTGATGTAGTCCCACTTATTTTTGCTTTTTAACTTTACTTTTGGTGTCAAATCCAAAAAATCATTGCCAAGACCAATGTCAGGTAGCTTGCTCTGTATGTTTTCTTTTAGGAGTATGATTTTAGGTCTTAGGTTCAAATCTGTGATCATTTTGGGTTGATAATTTTGTATGGTGTAAGATAGTGGTCTAGTTTTCATTCTTATGTATATGGCTGTCCAGTTTTCCCAACACCCAGTTATTGAAGGGACTGTCCTTTCCCCATTGCATATTCTTGGCTGCTTCATTGTAAATTAATTGATTATATTTGTGTGATTTATTCCTGGGCAGAATGTATTCAAAATTGACCCCAAATCTTTTATAGCTAATTTGTCAGGCCAGTGTCCTTTGGACTTTGCATTGCATATGTTTGCTCTAAGTCTCTTTTAAAGTAGGACAGGTCTTTTTATGATACTGAATTATTGGAAGGACCTGGAGATTGTCCCTTCTCCTTTGTCTGGTTGCTTCCTCATGGTGTTATTCAGCTTGTCCTTTAACAATATTTCCTGTAAACTGGAAAATAGACCTAAAAACTTGAAGGAGTCGGGGCACCTGGGTGGCTCAATCGGTTAAGCGTCTGCCTTCGGCTCAGGTCATGATCCCAGAGTCCTGGGATCGAGCTCCGCGTGGGGCTCCCTGCTGAGCAGGGAGCCTGCTTCTCCCTCTCCCTCTGCCTGCAGCTCCCTCTGCTTGTGCTCTCTCTCTTCCTCTCTGTCAAATAAATAAATAAAATCTTTAAAAAATTAAAAATAATAATAAAATAAAAACTTGAAGGATTCAAGTTAAAAAGTTTTTGGCTGTGATGCCTCATAGGTGAGACCACCATATAATTTATCACCCAAATTAGAATATATATATTTTTTTTACCATTTTATTTTTTTTAATTTTATTATGTTAATCACCATACATTACATCATTAGCTTTTGATGTAGTGTTCCATGATTCATTGTGTGCGTGTAACACCCAGTGCTCCATTCAATACGAGCCCTCTTTAATGCCCATCACCAGGCTAACCCATCCCCCCACCCCCCTCCCGTCTAGAACCCTCAGTTTGTTTCTCAGAGTCCACAGTCTCTCATGGTTCATCTCCCCCTCCGATTTCCCCCCCTTCATTTTTCCCTTCTTACTGTCTTCTTTTTTTTTAACATATAATGTATTATTTGTTTCAGAGGTAAAGGTCTGTGATTCAACAGTCCTACACAATTCACAGCGCTCACCAAAGCACGTACCCTTCCCAATGTCTTATCACCCAGCCACCCCATCCCTCCCACCCCCCACCACTCCCACCCCCCACCACTCCAGCAACCCTCAGTTTGTTTCCTGAGATTAAGAATTCCTCATATCAGTGAGATCATATGATACATGTCTTTCTCTGATTGACTTATTTCGCTCAGCATAATACCCTCCAGTTCCATTCACATCATTGCAAATGGCAAGATTTCATTCCTTTTGATGGCTGCATAATATTCCTGTGTGTGTGTGTGTGTGTGTGTGTGAGAGAGAGAGAGAGAGAGAGAGAGAGAGAGAGAGAGAGAGACATCTTCTTTTATTTACTTCTTTTTTTTTTTAAAGATTTTATTTATCTGACAGAGACACAGCGAGAGAGAGGGAACACAGCAGGGGGAGTGGGAGAGGGAGAAGCAGGCTTCCCACTGAGCAAGGAGCCCAGTGCGGGGCTCGATCCCAGGACCCTTGGGATCATGACCTGAGCCAAAGGCAGACGCTTAACGACGGAGCCACCCAGGCGCCCCCTCACCACATCGTCTTTATCCATTCATCTGTCAGTGGACATCTTGGCTCTTTCCATAGTTTGGCTATTGTGAACATTGCTGCTATAAACATCGGGGTGCACGTACCCCTTCGGATCACTACATTTGTATCTTTGGGGTAAATACCCAGTAGTGCAAATTGCTGGTTCGTAGGGTAGCTCTATTTTCAACTTTTTGAGGAACCTCCATACTGCTTTCTAGAGTGGTCGCACCAGCTTGCATTCCCACCAACAGTGTAGGAGGGTTCCCCTTTCTCCACATCCCCGCCAACATCTGTCGTTTCCTGACTTGTTATTTTTAGCCATTCTGACTGGTGTGAGGTGGTCTCTCATTGAGGTTTTGATTTGGATTTCCGTGATGCCGAGCGATGTTGAGCAATTTTTCATGTGTCTGTTGGCCATTTGGATGTCTTTGGAAAAATGTCTGTTTATGTCTTCTGCCCATTTCTTGATTGGATCATTTGTTCTTTGGGTGTTGAGTTTGATAAGTTCTTTATAGATTTTGGATACTAGCCCCACACAAAAATAGACTGAAATGGTTGAAAGACCTAAATGTGAGACAGGAGTCCATCAAAATCCTAAAGGAGAACACAGGCAGCAACCTCTTCGACCTCAGCCGCAGCAGCTTCTTCCTAGAAACATCTCCAAAGGCAAGGGAAGCAAGGGCAAAAATGAACTATTGGGACTTCATCAAGATAAAAAGCTTTTGCACAGCAAAAGAAACAGTCAACGAAACCAAAAGACAAGCGACAGAATGGGAGAAGATATTTGCAAATGACATATCAGATAAAGGGCTAGAATATATTTTAGAGTGAAAGGTATTATTAATAATTATACCAGGGCAACATTGTAAAGCAGGACTTTTCTAGGCAAACGAACACAATATAGCACCCGAGCAGTTGGTAATGTTGGATACTTCCTGTTGTATCATCTCAGAAAACATTTACTATCTGGTTAACCTACCATTAGTGATTTTAATTGATCACTGGATTAGAGTAATGATGGTCTGATTCCTCCATTGACTAGTGACATGCTCCCCCTTGTGGCTAAAATGTGATCTCTTAGATGTGGCATTCTTTGGCATTTTACTAATATCATTTCTCATCAACCCATTTGTATAACAATTTTAGCAATATTTGATCATTCTTGCCAGAATTAACAATTTTATTAGGTTTTGCAAAGTGATGTATTTTAATTCTTCCACTCCTACTTGCTGGCATTCCTTATAAAAACAGAGCTTTCATCAGTAAGGCTTGTTTTCATTACCCTGAAATACAGTTTCTTTTGGGAAGGAAGGATAACTTGATTCTTTTAATTACCAATTTTCAAAGGAAGTTGCTGATAAACTTATTTTTAATGTTCAGGCTTTTGCAGCCCAGGAAGATTTGGAAAAGACTAAAGAAGAACTAAAAACTGTGATGTCTGCCCCCCCTCCACCTCCACCACCACCAGTCGTTCCTCCAACAGAAAATGAACACGATGAGCATGATGAGAATAATGCTGAAGCTAGCGCTGAATTATCAAATGATGGGGTGATGAACCACCGAAGTGAAGAGGAACGTGTAACAGAAACTCAAAAAAATGAGCGTGTTAAGAAGCAACTCCAGGTATTTAAAATTTGCAGTTGTGTGCACATTTATAATACAGTTAGCATTTCCCCCATTTATTAAGACAAACTTATTAAAAAGAACATTTGATTTTTTGTATTTATATATATATATGTATATTTATAGATATATTATGTTCAATTAGTACATCATTAGTTTTTGATGTAGTGTTCAGCAATTCATCAGTTGCGTGTAACACCCAATGCTTATCACATCACGTGCCCTCCTCAATACCCATCACCCAGTTACTCCATCCCCCCATCCCCCTCCCTTTAGCAACCCTCAGTTTGTTTCCTGGAGTCCAGAGTCTCTCATGGTTTGTCTCCCTCTCTGATTTCTTCCCATTCAATTTTCCCTCCCTTCCCCTGTGGTTCTCTGCACTATTCCTTACGTTCCACATATGAGTGAAACCATATGATAATTGTCTTTCTCTGCTTGACTTATTTCACTTAGCATAATCCCCTCCAGTTCCATCCATGTCAGTGCAAATGGTGGGTATTCATCCTTTCTGATGACTGAGTAATATTCCATTGTATATATGGACCACATCTTCTTTATCCATTCATCTGTTGAAGGACATCTCAGCTCTTTCCACAGTTTGGTTGTTGTGGACATTGCTGCTATGAACATTGGGGTGCAGGTGCCCCTTCTTTTCACTACATTTGTATCTTTGGGGTAAAGTAGTACAATTGCTGGGTCGTAGGATAGCTCTATTTTTAACATCCGGAGGAACCTCCATACCGTTTTCCAGAGTGGCTGCACCAGTTTGCATTCCCACCAACAGTGTAAGAGGGTTCCCCTTTCTCTGCATCCTCACCAACATTTGTTGTTACCTGTCTTATTAATTTTTGCCATTCTAACTGGTGTAAGGTTAGGTATCTCATTGTGGTTTTGATTTGTATTTCCCTGATGGCTAGTGGTGGTGAACATTTTTTCATGTGTCTGTTAGTCATTTGTATGTCTTCTTTGGAGAAGTGTCTGTTCATGTCTTCTGCCCATTTATTGACTGGATTATTTGTTTTTTGGGTATTGAGTATGAGAAGGTCTTTTTTTTTTTTTTTTTTTTAAGATTTTATTATTTATTTGACAGACAGAGAGGGAACACAAGCAGGGGGAGTGGGAGAGGGAGAAGCAGGCTTCCCGCCGAGCAGGGAGCCCGATGTGGGACTCGATCCCAGGACCCTGGGATCATGACCTGAGCAGAAGGCAGACGCTTAACGACTGAGCCACCCAGGCACCCCGAGAAGTTCTTTATAGAAGAACATTTGATTTTTTTTTTTTTTTTAAGCCTTTACCAGTAGCTGGCCTTGTGGTTGGTTTGTGAGTGCTTGGCCTACAGCCACCTTGTTTCATTTCTTCCATTGTAGCAAATGTTTGTTAGCTTTCCGCGATTAAGCCTTAAGTGGTAAGTTAATCTTTAATTATAGCTTGACTCAACATTAAAAGGTAGGAAGTATTTTAATGTTATCTTTAAAAGACAAATTTAGTTTTTAACTAGTGAAGTCTACATTTAAAACGATAGATTTCCTGTATGACATTACTTAATCTGAATTATTTGTTCACATTTTATAATGGCAAAAGGTCAGTTTATTAAAAGCACATAATTAGATCAAAATAGGAAATTTTAACTTTATTAGATCTTTTTTCCAGGTAAGTTCTCTAATTTTTTAATTGGTGAAATCTTCAAATATTAATAAAAAAGTGATGGGAGAGTTTTTTGGTTTTTTTTTTTTTAAAGATTTTATTTATTTATTTGACAGAGAAAGACACAGCGAGAGAGGGAACACAAAAGGGGAGTGGGAGAGGGAGAAGCAGAGCAGACTCCCTGCCGAGCAGGGAGCCCGATGCGGGACTCGATCCCGGGACTCCAGGATCATGACCTGAGCCGAAGGCAGTCGCTTAACCAGCTGAGCCACCCAGGCGCCCGGGAGAGTTTTAATAAATACATTAAGACTGGAGAAAGTTTCTCTTGTGGCATAGATTTTAGATCTTAAAATAGCATTCTGTAATGTCTCCATTGAACGTTTTTTTGTAAGTCATTTCAAGTATTGTATGAGAAAATTAAGGAAATGTAGAATAATACACAAAATCATCATGGTTGATGAGTGTAGAAGTAAAAGACAATGGGGGTATTCCTCCCTCACCACTGCCTCTACTTTGACTACAAGTAAAACAGAGTTACACACTTTAAAGAAAAAGATGCGACAATGGGAATTTTAATATACGAAAATGTAAGATTTGTGGTGTATTTTTGTCTTTAAACCTTTTTCATAAACTTTTTAAAGTCTGCGAAAAAAATAATAGTCATTTTTTTCTATTTTTAAATATAGGCACTAAGTTCAGAATTAGCCCAAGCCAGAGATGAAACCAAGAAGACACAAAATGATGTTCTTCACGCTGAGAATGTTAAAGCGGGCCGTGATAAGTACAAGACTCTGCGGCAGATCCGACAAGGCAACACCAAGCAGCGGATTGATGAGTTTGAAGCCATGTGAGAGCTGTTATTTTGCATACATGTTCTGCATAAGCTGAACCACCAACAGAGAAAAGCAGGCCTTTGCAGATGTGATGGAACGCATCCCACCTTGCCAAAGCCCTGACACCAGTTGACTGTGGTGGCTAAAGACGTCCTTGAGGGGAGTGCTTCAGCATTAAGGCAGTGTGGCGTCATGCTTGATTTTCTGTTCCTTTGGGGCCAGGGAGTGGAGGACAGCGTTCCATCGCCTCCTGTCACATTTTCAGTTTCCATTGTTTTTTTCTGTTGGAGACTAATACTAAGGATCATGTCTGACAAATGTGTATGTGTGATTTCAGCACTTTGTACAGGTCAAAGGTTGATGGTGACTTAATGAGCGTTTAGCTAGAGTGCTGTGTTTTCTTTTGCCCCTTCCATATTCTGCGTGTATTTCCACATTCTGTCTCACTCATATTTCCTTGGCGTGCACTTCTCCTGTCTTGCTGTGCTGATAGCCATGATTCTGCTATCATACAGATCACTGGCTTGGTTAAAATGAGGGTAGACAACAGGGTAGACAGTCTTTGATAATTGTGTAGAAGACAGCCATGAATCATGAAAAGGATTAGAATATTTAACAGTGTATCATGCAGCTGGTGGTTAATGTTTTTAAGTCCCAATTTAATTATATTATTGGATATTTGATATTTGCTTACTTAATTACAGTCATCTTTGAGAGCTGAACTGATTGGTGTTTCATCTCCTGTCATCCTTTGGTTCACAAAGGTGTAGACAGCAGGTAGTAGTTAGCCGAGGAGAATTTATTGATGTAACACTACCTGCAAATAATAATTGTCTCTGGAAGATTAAAAAGTCCGTTCTTTCATAGACTGATTTAGACAGATGTTTAATTAAAAAAAAATCATTTGTTGGTAATTTATTGTAATCATTTAAAAAGAAAACCCTGGACCTTTCTGGAAGGGCAGCATATGAAAACATGAGTCCCAAAGAGGGAACAGTATTACTACCTCACTACTACACCTGTGGTGACTGGTTGTTCCGACCCAGTGGAGTATTTCTGAGATTTCTTTTCCTTCAGAATATCTTAGAGTGCTAAATTTTTAACTGCCTTTTTGTTGAGCTTAGTTGTGGGACTCTGATTTATATTAAAATTGTAAGCTCTTGCTGGTATACTATCTTCCTGGAGGGGTGTTGTATGTCCGAGGGAGAGAGAGAGAGAGAGTGTGTGTGTGTGTGTGTTGAGAGAGAGATTTGCCCTTGTAGCATATGAACGTCTCTACCTTCATTTCTTGATATAATTGTTACATAGTCATTTTAGCAGATTTGGTTCCTAAATCATTGTTTATTTTTTTCATTCTCTAACTAAAAATACTTAAATTTGGTTTGTTAATCCTATTTTAGAAATTATAATTTTAGGTTATATTGAGTTCAGTTATGTCTTAAGAAATCTTTCCAGTTTGAAAGATGTTCTAATATTCACCTGTTCTAATATTTTCTTCATTGTAAAACATCTAGACTTGGAGATAAGGAAAGCCTTGTTTTCTCTGTGTGGTTCAGCTCCTTTTCATTTGGTATTATGCAGTCAAATTTACATTTATCTATTAAAATTGCCATTTTGTTAAGCATTTTTCATGCACAGTAGATTCAAGTTGTGTCTGAAAATATCTCTTGTGCTTTTTTGATTTTGCTGACTATAAAAGGATTAATCTGGGCAGACATATGAAAAGGAAAGGTTTCATTTAATATATTTTTTGGGACTTTGTAGGACAAAAGATAACTGGTTAATAACCTTGAAGTGACTGTTGTATGGTGGTTGTGCACATGCTTCAGAAGACTGCGGAAGAGAATATTTCTCCTTGTAGCACATTAGAAGAATAGATGGTGAACTCTGCTTTTCATGCTTCAAAGCATAAGTGTTCACTTTTCCAAAGCATCAAAGCCATTGCCATAATAAGTGACAACTTGGACCGCCATTGGATTTTTATTAATTTTCTACATTTTGAATTGTGTGCACTACCATTGCTACATCAGTTTGATATCAGTGTTGAAAAACTACCAGTTATATTTGCTGTTTATAATCTATTTGTAGATTAGGATTAAAATGGATATAATCCATTTTTAAAGCTGTGTGAATTTTTCTAAACAGGAGCAACTATTTGCAATATGGGTTTTCATAGTGATTAAACCAGTTATAACTCTTATTAGTTGAGAGCACATGTTCATATAGCAATGTAAAATATATTAATGAGTATTTGATAAATTCCAACAGGCTTTTACCATTAGCATAATTTTGTGTTGTACAATTAAGTTACCGTTACATCTATAATTTTGGATAACATTCATTGGTTAACAATAAAGTGACAAAAGCTCATGCCTTCAAGGTCCACTGTTGTTATTTAACATGGAGTTTTTGTATATTTCTGAAAATTATAATCTTTATTAGACCCATGAATCATCACATCTTAAAAATGAGAAATGGATAGGGAAAAATTTCAAAATCCTCATAGATTTATTTACCCCCAAATTATACCTCTTTTGGTATGGAAGTAATAGTGATTGTTAATTTTGTGAAAAATTAAATTGTTAACTTTCTTGATAACAGAAAATCATGTAGGATTTCTGGTCATTGCTTTAATTGTATATTGTTTATAGTTTCTTTTTCCTAAGGAAGATACAGTTTCATTGTCATTGATTAATCTTGCTATTAAAATACTAATGTTCTTTAAAGAACTATATACTAAGTGCATTTATTTAAATACATATTTTTATTTTAAAGTGACATTACAGTGCAGTTACCATAAATCTAGAAGGTTATTATCTTTTTAAAATCTTCTTCCTGATTTTTAACATAGAGATTCTTCTTCTTAAATAAGTCATAAATCTTCTAAAAGGAAAAGCTGGGTGTCTGCTCAGTTTATAGTAATACTTAACTGTCACTTTGTTATTTTTTTCTCAAAGGCAGGTAGTGATTTCTTTATTCCAATCCTGTCAGAAAAGAAAGGGGAATTTCATAGGATTGCTTTATATCTGATTAGAGTTTTTCTTTAAGAACTAGAATTACCACTGAAAACGTTATCTTAAACTATATTGGAACTCTCACTCCTGGTGATCATTAGGAAAGAATTTCAATATTAGTGTTAGGATTAAAAATAAAAAATGCCCACTACTTCCTATCTCAATTTTTATTACCTTGTTGATTAGTGATGTTTGTAGAAATGAAGTTAAAAACTTTTTAGATCCAAAAGCATCCCATTCTATGTATGCATGAGATAGACAATTGGTCTTTTTAAAATCTAAAGCTATAAACTTATAAGCTTTAAGTTTAAGGAATTATAGCCTTTATCATTAATTTGTTGAACTGATTTAGTAAACCAAAATGTAGATATCCTTAAGGATAAGGGAAATCTTTTGAATAGGGAGCTATCCTGGTAGACCCCTTCCTCTTTTAAGTTTGTTCTAAATGAGCAGAAGTTAACCATTTTCTTATTCTGCACTTCATTTTTGTCATTAGAAGATAATTAAACGTAGTGGTTTATCATGTAAAAGGACAACATTCTAGTACATTTCAAAAGCTCAGTGGATTCTGCAGATGTTCTGATAACTTCATGAAACGTCAAGGCAATCCTCACATTCTACATGGTGGTGAGGAGACCTTGGCTCACATAGTGTTTCACATATTTATCACATTCTCATCCTTGACTTTTCCAATTAAAAAATCTTAACTCCCATTTTTTCTCAGTGGACCTACATCTTAATACATCCATCTTTCAAGATTTTAAGAACTGCCATTTTCCTTCCAGAAAGATCCTGACTCCTTGCTTTGTTGCCTCAGTATTTTGACTTCCCTTAAACTCTGTGATACAAGAGTTATCTGATTTCAGATTACATATACTGCTTTAGGAGTTGGAGTATCCATCATTTAACCACAGAATTTTAAGGTTAAAAGTCATGACTGAGATAATTACCCAATGGCACATCTTTTAAATTCAGGTTTATGTTTGGCTCTGGAGTTTTACAGATTCTAATTTAAAGACCTTTATTTAGCCACTACGTTTTTATATGCTATACCCTAGGATATGGTAGCAAGATTAGAATGATGGTGACTCTTTGTTTTGGCCTATCTTAAAATGTGGAAGTTCAATACTAATTTATCTTACCTCTTAGATCAGTTGCATTAATCTGATAAAATACTAGATTTCTTTTACGATGGCAGCATCACTTTGTTGATTCATGTTATTTGTATGCCCAGATTCCTCCGTGCTTATATGAAGTCAGTTGCTTTCATCCATGTATTATTTTTATTACTTGGTTCCAATTGTTCACTTTTATTTAATGATCATTTAAAAAATTAAGCTTCACTTTGATATTTATGCATGTCATTTCGTTTACTCCTAAAAGTAGTTATACTGGTTTTCGTTGCTGTTGACTAAATCTAAAGAGCCAATGTCTGTCTTCCTAGTGATAATACAGCATCAGAATCTCTGAGATTGATCCTTGGAAAAGTTCCTTTTGATAAAACATGGATTTATTATGTGAAATTCTTTGCTATGTTATAACGTATGCTGTGCTATCCCTTTTAATTTTTTTCAAGTTAAAATGTCTTATGTGTTAGACCTAGAAATGCATGTATGTTTTAGACTTAGAAGGCAATACCTCCTCCCTCCCTTTCCTTTGGTTTATACTGAAAAGTGTATGTAATTCAAGTTGCTGCTAGCACTGGAATCCTATATACCATCACTCCATTTATGTAATTGTTTACTTTAAAATTTTAGCTATTTTGGATAAAAGGTAAAATTGTATGTTGACAGAAACTACAACATAAAGAAGATGAGTAGAAGAAATTAACGAATAAGGGTGAGAATAAGAATACAGAGTAGAGTTTTTCAAGTTTGCTTATTATCTGATAAATTACTTAATTTTTATTGCATAGGTCGGATTTTAAACACTGTATTTAAAGATATCTTTTAAAAAGTGCCTAATTGCAAAAGTTTTTCTAACTTTATAGTAAAACTCATTTTATATCCTACTGACAAACCAGTCAAGCATAGTAATTAGTAATATTTGTATTAAATGTTAGGAAGTTTCATGGAGTCAGTTTTCATTTTAATCTTCATTTTTTTGTTAAAATATATATAACATAAAATTTACCATCTTAGCTATTTTCAAGTGTCCCATTCAATGACATTAACTACATTCATGTTGTACAGCTGTCGCCCCTATTCATCTCCAGGACTTTTTCATCATGCCGAACAGAATCTGTACCCTTAAAACACTCATTCCCATCCCTCTGTCTTCCTAGTCCCTGGTTACTATCACAATCCTACTTTCTGTGTTTCTGAATTTGACAACTTAGGTTACTCATAACGTTTGTCCTTTTGTGTCTGACTTCCTTCACTTAGCATAATGTTTTCAGGGCTTATCCATGTTATATGTATCAGAATTTCACTCTTTCTAAAGGCTGGATAATATCCCAGTGTGTATATATATATATATGCCACATTTTTTTAAACCCGTCAGTCAATGGATATTTAGATGGTTTCCACATTTTGACTTGTGAACGGTGCTGCTGTATGCACTGGTACACAAATACCTGTTCTAGCCCCAGTTTTCAGTTCTTTGGGGTACATATTCAGAAGTAGAATTGTTGAATCATGATCATCGTATGTTTAATTTTTTGAGAATTGCCATATTATCTGTGCAGCAACTGCACCATATTACATTCCCATCAGCAAATGCACAAGGGTTCCAGTTTCTCCACGTCCTCACCAACAATTGTTATTCTTTGTTTTGGAGAATGGCCATCCTAGTGGGTGAAGTGGTATCTCCTTGCAATTTTGATCATTTCCCTATGATGCGTTTCTCTGATACTGAACATCTTTTCATGTGCTTATTCACCAGATGTACACCTTCTTTGTGGAAGTGTTTGTGTTTTGTCTAGTTTTAAATTGAGTTGTTTGTTTTTGGTTGTTCTTGAGTTCTAGGAGTTCTTTATGCATTCTGGGTATTAATCCCTTGCCCGATAAAAGAATCGCAAATATTCTCTTCCATTCTGTGGGTTGTCTTTTCATGCTATTAGATAGTGTCCTTTGTTGCACAAAAGTGTTTAATTTTAATGACGTCAACTTATATTTTCTTTTGTTGCCTGTGCCTTTAATGTTCATTGTTTTTTAAAGAGAAAAACATTTTTTGATGAAGGTATTACTGAAAAGAGGCAAGGCAGAGAATGATTTTGTACAGTGGTTAGAGTCTATAAAGAGTGGGCTGTCTTGACTGGGATAGGAAATGTGATTTCACTGTGCACAGAGAACAGGATGGTGAAGCTAGGGTGGGCCGGGCCAGGGATTTAGGAAGCCCTGAATCCTGTGCTGAGGTAGTTTTAGTTTGATTTGAAGACATCTGGTGCTTTTTGGGAATGCAGTTACTAAGGGAACAATAACTAAACTTTGCTCCAGAGGAGAATTCATGCTGCTGTGTAAGGTGTACTAGAGAGTGTGGAATAAAAGGAAGGCTTAATAAAGAACTTCATATGTGGTAATCAGCCTGCAGAAAGGCTGTGGTCATGGTAAAGAATTACATTACTGCCTTCTGAGAACTTAAAGGAAATACCTAGATGTAATTTACTCTCATATTTGCTATGTGTAGTTAATATTTTTTCTTCTGCTTATTTTCCAAATGATCTCTTTGGGGACAGTTAAGACCTCTGTTTGTAATCTTTTATCCTTGACCTTGTGGAAAGAGGTTCTTCAGTGGCACAAAAAGAGAACCAGAAATGAAAGACATTTGAGAACAAATGGATTGGATTCTGAGTGCTAATTCCTGGTCTTACAATCTCTTGTACTCCCAGTTTTGTTTTGTTTTGTTTTGTTTTTAAGATGTCTTATTTTATTTATTATTTTACAGAGAGAGAGCGCATGCGGCGGTGGGAGCCAGAGGGAAAGGGAGAGTCGTAAGCAGACTCTGCACTGAGCACAGAGCCCGATGCTGGGCTCAGTCTCATAACCCCGCGATCATGACCTGAGCCAAAACCGAGAGTCTTAACTTACTGTGCCACCCAGGCGCCCCTGTACTCTAGTTTTATTAAGCAGTTTCAGAGTTCTGAATTAGATGGTCTGTTTCAGCATATTTCTCTGGAACCTGATTTAGACACTTAGATTACAGATGCATTGTCTTCCCCAAAGTGTAATGCCTGACCAAGGTTATTATCCATGTACTTTGAATCACTAATACTTGTTTATAGTTGAAAACTATTAATGCAGGGGCGCCTAGATGGCTCATTCGGTTAAGCATCTGCCTTCGGCTCAGGTCATGATCCCGGAGTCCTGGGATCAAGTCCCGCATCGGGCTCCCTGCTGAGGGGGAAATCTGCTTCTCCCTCTGCTCCTCCCCCAGCTCATGCTCTCTCTCTCTCTCTCCAATAAATAAATAAAATCTTAAAAAAAAAAAAAGAAAACTATTAATGCAGAGTATGCTTACCACAATTGTTGCATCAATATCATTTCTGCATCCAGTTGGTCTTGATAATGTAGTGACTGGAAGAAACTTAAAAGATTTTTTAAAATAAGTTTTAAGGAGTTAGAAAAATAGTTCTTTCAGATCATTATGAAGGGGTTGTATTACTTACCAAAACAACTCAGTGAAGATTATCTCAGAATATACACATGCAACTATTCACTGGCTGTGACAGCTTTGAACAACTTACTTTGGAAATTTCTGTAGGTTTTTAAAAGTTGAGATTTTACTTTTTTTTTTTTTTTCTTTTTAAGATTTTATTTGCCCGAGAGAGAGAGCACAAGCAGGGGGAGCGGCAGAGGGAGAAGCAGGCTCCCCACTGAGCAAGGAGCCCGATGCGGGGTTCGATCCCAGGACCCTGGGATCATGACCTGAGCTGAAGGCAGACACTTAACTGACTGAGCCACCCAGGCATCCCAGAAGTTGAGATTTTAAAAGTTAAGATTTGAGTATGCCTCATCAATGTGGCTTTTGCTAGAGGTAGGACTTGATTCATCTGCTTATGCCCAAATGATAACATTAGGATTTTTCCTCCTTTTTGTTTTTTCTTGTTTTCCCCAGATAATTCCTAATACAACTTACTTCTCAATTTATAGGCCATAAAAGTTTTGGAATGTAAGTAAATACAATCTTTTGGTAGTCTAAGTTACAAGTGGATGGTTTTCCTCCTCCACCCACTTTAAGATATAATACCTTACCATTGTAGGTTAAATGTAGAATATTACAACTTTTCAATTTGTGTGTTTAAAAGTACTTTCTATCAGAAGACATTAAATCTTTCAGTGTATGCAAAAGGAAATCATAATTCAGTGCTGTGTTTACTTTTTAAATAGTATTTGCAAATGTGGTATCAAACAGTGTTTATAGTAAACCGTGGAATGAGAACCCAGAACCTTATCATCTGTATACTTTATAATCTAGTTTAATGTGCTGGGCCACATTCCAGTCCAGTATAAACTGATGCTTTAAGGATGTTTATAATTTGGGAGACATAGACATATAGACACAGACTATATATTAAAGGCTCTGCATCAAAATGTGTAGAAAATGTATTCATTGGAAAAGCAGTTTTGCATCTTTAGGGGGGATTATTGGCATTAACATTTTTGGGGTGTTCTCAAGCATTAGGAAGACTGGAAGCGACTATATCTTCTAGATTACTGGTCTGGTGTCTTCAGGTAAGAAAAATGTTCTCTACTGTCTTTTATTTTTGAGCCATTGTGCTTTAGGCCTTAGACATGAGAAATTTAAAAGGTTTTCAGTTTAATGGTGTTACGAAAGGAATGCCGAGTGGGAGACAAGGCAGTATGTTTTTTTTCCATAAAGTGGTAAAACTATTACAATATACTTACGCATTCATACTGCCATTCACTCTGCCAGGGATTTGCGGAGTGGTTACTGTTTCTGTAAAGCACTGTTTGGGGGATGGCGGAGAGCCTTTGACTCTGTTGTGTAAATTGAAGTGGAGTCATGGAGTTGAGACATGGGCCCAAACTGAGATGTAGAAAGTCAAGTAGTAAATAGCAGAAGAAAAGGTGCAATAAAATGTGCAGAAGTTAGTTGGGAGTTGAGTTAGAGGTTGCTTAGTAGGTGCTAATTAGCAAACAAGAAGCATGATATTGACTTGAGTGATCTGGCTGGGAAGTGTTTTCTCCATTTGTAAAATTACAGCAGCGTGGGGAGCAGGGAAGGTTATACATTCATCACGAGGCAGGGTAGCTAATACTTAGATTTGTTAGCTTGGTTCTCTGCCACTGAGGAGTTGCATATTCCTTAATATCCAATGTAAGTGTGTCCGATTTTCTTATAATGACAGTTTATTGAATATAAGCAACCTTATTAATAATGGTTTATATTAGAGTGGCCAGTATTGACACATAATTTAATATTAATGAAAGTTTTCATAGCCCTGTTAATAACTACTGTATTTAACTTGCTATCAAGTTAGCATTTTTTACTACAAAACTTTTTTTTTTTTTTTTAAGTAAATATTAGGATACATATTACCTCAAGCAGTATGGGTGGAATTTTCTTCTTCTTTTTTTTTAAAAAAGATTTTATTTATTTATTCATGAGAGACAGAGAGAGAGGCAGAGGGAGAAGCAGGCTCTGGAGCCAAGGAGCAGGGAGCCCAACTCAGGACTCGATCCCAGGACCCTGAGATCATGACCTGAGTCGAAGGCAGACGCTTAACCATCTGAGCCACCCAGGCGCCCCGGGTAGAATTTTCTTCTGAAACTCTGGTTAATTGTGTTGAGTTTTGTAAATTTATAATGACAATAGCTTGTATCATAGCAAAGCCATCAGAAAACAGGTATTTCAGGATTTTTTGGTTACTTTTCTTTGGAGACTTCTTAAGCACTAAAATGGTCAAGTTATTGTCAGTTCCCTCCTTTTCTATTAAAAAAAAAAACTTTCACCATGCTTAAGCAAAATTTAAAAAACTAGAAAAGTGGTATTAAATTACAAATATTTTTAGGAAAAGTGTTTTTTTCATTGACTTCCAGTGTTACCATGTTGAAGTTGCCAAATTCTAAGGGTACTTTATACTATAGATGCTGCTTAGCTACTGTGACTACAGACTTATTTTAAAGAGTTAAATCATTAGAATTTAAAAAATACAAGTGATAGGTGAAACATGGCACAAGTCAGTAAATAGAGTAGGATAGCACTAAACAAACAGTAAGACTTCTTTCTGGGTCCTCTACTCCTCCAGCTCCTCCCAGAGGTCGCGGTTTCCACCTGCACCTCCTGCCCGAGGCGACCTGGATGTGTAGAAGCACGCGCGTCTTACGTACTTACTGTGGCTCATGTACGTCCGAGCCTTCTGCACACATGGTTGTGCACTTCTCACTGCGCACTGTATTTTGGAAATCATCACCTGTCAGTGCAGAAATACCGCAGCATTTCATTGTTCAGAAGCTCCATAGCTGCGGGTGAACATTTTCGTTTTTACCAACCCTTTGCCGTTATAAACAATACTGTCTTGTATTCATGCACAAACACTGCTTGTGTTTGATTCCAAGGAGTTGTGCTACAGCCTAGGGGATGAGGTAAGTTGACATAAGATCTTTTTTGTATTTTAGGTATTCCAAAATTGCAGGAAATTATTTTTTACTTAAGTGTTGTGGGTGTCCTTTTTACATTGAACAAATTTGAATAGTAATATGTGCTTATGGAAGTACCTTTAATAGGAAAATAGAACTTCTCCTCTCCATTAATTGGATTTCTGTATATCAGGTTTACTTAACAGGTAGGCGACCCAGCTGTAATGGTCTTAACATTTCACTTTTGGGGGCCCAAGTGAGAAAGATCTGCCAATAATTAAAACTTTTCTGACTTCTTCAAATTCTGTAGTCAGAAAATGTTACTTAAAAAATCAACAGCGTAGGGTTTTCTGAATGTACATTGGTGGCTTTTTGGTTCCTAATTTCCTTTGATTGCCACCACATCCTCAGTGGTTCAAGTTTGTATTTGTCTACTTTTGTTAAAACAGCAAACGACAAGCTCAGGTCATTGTAAAACACTTAGTGATATAAGGTACTTTAGCAGGACACCAAAGAGTAATAACAAAAGTATTACAAAGAAATGTGATGCCGCGAGGTTTTTTTTAGTTTTAAGGAGGTAGATCAGCTTAGTGTTTTTTGAACATCTTCTAAGCTACAATGTATGTGTAGTCTTCTCTTAGTGTGCTAACGTGGTCTTTCTGAAGTTAGGAAAATGTCCTTTGATTTCAGAACTTTCTTTTCAGATATTGCTCTTGTGCCTATAAACTTTGACCTAGTTCTTAAATGATTTTCTTGGGCCACAGATAATTGGGTGTGGGGGTATAGAGCCTAGATTTCTTTCAGGAGTGCTAGTAATATTTTATGTTAGAAGAAACATTGGTCTTCGTGGTTTGTGGCCTCCCTCTCCCCCTTTTTCCATGAGATTCACACTAAATTCTAGGCTGATTTCTCAGAAGGGCCCGGAAGTCTGTAGGGATCACCATTTTCCATTGCTCTTTCTGCTGCCCCTGCTTGTTCCTGCCTCCATCCTCTTCTCAGTCAGTGGAGGGCAAGTCCATTCTTTCAGTGAATCAGGCCCAAACCTTGACCGTATACATTACTCTTCTCTTTCTCTCATACCCACACCCAACCCAACCAAAACCTGTTGGCCCGACATTTAGAGTACATAATATAGCCCAGAATATGACCACTTAATGCATCCTCCACAACTGTCACCCTCTTCCATTCTCCAGGATTGCGTGCATTGTTGCTAGAGCCTTCTGATGGGTTTTCTTGATTCTTCTCTTTCTATTCTAGTCTGTTAAGACAGCAGCCTTAAAAAGGGAAGTCAGACCCTACCACTTCTGCTCAAAATCCTCGGGGCTTTCCATCTCAGACTAAAAGCCATAATCTTCTCAGTGGTGTCCAGAGCCCAGGATCTGGTACCTTGTTGCTCTTGGACCTCACTGATTTCCCCTTCTTTCACTAAAGTGAAGTCAGCTGGCTCCCTGCTTAATCTTTAAACTAGCCAGGGCTCTTATTACCTCAGCTTGGTATGCCTTTTTCCCCCAGATATTTTTTATAATTTATTTCTTTGTGATCTCCAGGATTTTGCTTAAATGTCCCCTCACGTGGCCTTCCCTTACCACTTTATTTAAAATTGACTTTTCCCCGTATTCCCTAGACATTCCTTTCCATTATCTTTCTCTGTAGCACTTATCATCTAACATATTTGTTTATATGCAGATCTTCCTCGACTTAGGATGGGTTACATCTGATAAACCTATTGTAAGTTGAAAATACCCTAAGTGAAGAATGCATTTCATACACCTAAGCTGGCAAACATCTTGGCTTAGCCTAGCTGACCTCAGACAGGCTCAGAACACTTACATTAGCCTGCAGTTGGGCAAAGTTGTCTAACACAAAGCTACTCTATAATAGAATGTTGCCTACCTCATGTAATTGGCTGAATACTACACTGAAGGTAAGGACAGCATAGTTGGGTACAGGACAGTCGTCAGTATGATCGTGGGGCTGCCTAGCGTCACGGGGGAGGAGGGGAATTCTGCTAGCCTACAGAATTCAAATTTTGAAGTGTGGTTTCTACTGAATGTGTTTCACTCAGTAAGTCATGGACTGTCTGCATCATTTATCGTCAGCCTTCTGCTGCTGGAATGTATGCTCCGCGAAGGCGGGAATTCGGCACAGCGGTAGGTGCTCCGTGCCTAGAGCAATGACGGGCACGTGGTCGGTGCTCTGCCGTATGTGCTAAGTGAACAGGAGGAAGTGTGGGAGCTCTGAAGGAAGGCACCTAATTTTGCTGGAGGCTTCCAGGGAAGAGATGCTCCCTAAGCCAAGTCTTTCAAGAATCGGGTTGTTCCTAATCGGGGACAAAGATTGGAAGACTGTCCAGATAGAAGGAACTACATATACAAATACACGAAGGCATAAAAAGAGCGATTGTGGTGGAATTGTCCGTTTATAGAAGTATGAAGTCTGAGCTTCAGAAGGTGGAGCCATGAAGCCTAGAAAACCATGAGAGGAAGCAGTTGTGCGTGTGCCCCTGACGTTTCTTTTTGGACAGCTTAAGTTTGGAATGCTGGTAGAATGTCCCATGAAATTTCCCAAGGGTGCAGTGTAAGGAGAGAGACTGGGTTTAGTATAGAAGAGTACAACAGCTGCACAGTCACTCCATGGCAGGGATGTGGGCGGCATGCGTCACCGCCAGCGTCACAGGATTTAAAGTCTACACTGGTTTTCGCAACAGGAAAATAATTGAAAGGAGCACTGTCCCTTTTTTTTTTCCCACTGAACTGCACAGTGTCTTCTGGAATGCATTCCCACAAACCTATGCATACAGCAGGAAAATGCTCTTCCTGGCAGTGTCCTGTCACCTCCAGATGTCTGAAGCTGACACCGGTGTGCCCCTCCCCCACACCCCGCTCAAGTCCCAGAGGTGATGTCTAGCAAATGAACATCTGTGTCCATGTTTACAGCTTCTGGGGATGCTCCGTGTGGCACTTGAATGATTGAACCTACTCAAATAATTTTAGTCATTAAACATTTGTTAAGTACTTGAAGAATCTTGAGGATTCATCGATAATTTCAAAGATTCATAGTCTGGAGAAGGAAACCGAAGAGTTAAGAGTGTGACAACGAGCCAAGCAGACTAGAGAACACATACGAAGATCTAGGCAGCAGCTGGCCTCTTGCGGACATCTGCAGGCCTATAGAGGTGACAGTGATTGTCAGCAGTTCCCTCAGGAACGAGTACCAACTCCCCCTCCCCCCAGGTTTCCGTTTAAGGCTGAGGGGACATCTCAGTGGATGTCCAGTGGCGGTCTCAATGCTGTTTGCATAGGGGTTCCAGGAAAAGTCACGCCTTCGGAATCCTTTCTAATGCTAGAACTAGGGGCATCAGCTGTGGGCAGGGGCTGAAGTCTGGGACTAAAGCCTGCTCTAGAGCCCAGTAGGGGGCAGTGCTGAGTAGTGGCAGGACGGCCCTGGGGTGTGGGTTAGGAAAGTCCACTTCTAACTTGGGCTAATTCTAGAGATGCAGGATAGGTGAAAATGGGTTTTGTGTATGTTCTGGAGCTGCTAAGGAACTTTTGGTGGGATGAGTCCTTGCATTTATTCATCCAGATATTTTGGTACCTGGTACCTGGCAGGCATCATGTACATATTGGTCTTTGAGAATGTAAGAGTAAGACTAGATCCTTACCCTCATGGACTGACTTTCTATAGAAATACATGAAACACAAGCAGAGTAATTCAACCTAGTGCGAACTAGGTTGAATTATGTGAAATTGCCACTCTCCAACATCTTTGACCTATAAAAACAGCAAATTTGTATCAATACTATGAAACAAGTGACTGAGTTGGGGAGAATATTAGGATAACTAGGGATAGGAAGGTTAGAAAAAGCCTCTTTAGGAGGTGGCATGTAAGTTACCCCCTGAAAGAAGAGAAGGCCAGCTTCTTCCTTCCTTTTATTTACATCAGGATGGTAAATGCAAACGTGGGAGGGATCAAAGGAGCGCCCTGGGCCTTGGGCTGGTGCATCACCAGAAATCTCGTGCTCTATGGAGCCCAGCAGCGTCTCAGATGCAGTAGGCCCACTGCTGCTGTACCTGCTGGTTTTCCAAAACAAGCCAGAAAGCAGCTTTTTAAAAAAAGAACATTCAAAGAATAATGCTTGAGACATTAGGTTGAAATATAATTTTTATGTGAAATCTCCTAAATTTTACATGTCAGCTATTTCAAAAATTTGAGAAAAAAAATTTTTTTAAAGATCTTATTTATTTGAGAGAGAGAGCGAGCACCAGTTGGGGCAGAGGGAGAAGCAGACACCTCCCTGAGCAGGGAGCCCGATGTGGGACTCGATCCCAGGACCCTGGGATCATGACCTGAGCCGAAGGCAGACGCTTAACCGACTGAGGTACCCAGGTGCCCCTAGAAAATGTTTTGTAAACCAAATAATGTATTTGCTTGCCAAAAGTGGCCCACTGGACACCAATTTGCAATCTTTGTTTTAAAGCATTCCGGGTAGAGGGAACAGCATATGCAAAGACAAGAGGCAAGAAAGGGCTTGACTTGTTGAAGGAACAGAAAGGAGGGCAGTGTATATCCAGAGCTGAGTGAGCCCAGAGGAGAGTGTTGTGTAAGATGAAGTTGGAAAGGAGCCAGATCACAGCTCGCAGAAGTCTTCAGGCAGAAGCGCAGGGACAAGTGTCAATTCGGTGCGCACACAACTCAGCAAGCACATACCCTGGGGCCACACAGGGTCGCATCTGCCTGGAGGAAAGGATGCCTTCCCTGATGCACACAAAGATGTCCTAAGTGTCCCAGCTGTCCTTGAAGGTAGGTGTGTGATTCCATTTTACAGGCGAGTCAGCTGCCTAAAGGCAACCACATTTCATTTGGTTTTCTTCGGAAGCCCACATCCTTCTAACTACAAAACACCACTTCCCCAAGTGAGATATGTTTATGTGATAGTGCCCCTTGGTGGATATTCTTGTCTGCGTGGCTCAAAGAGGATGTAGCCATTAATTTAAAGCCCAAAGAAGAATGCTTTAAATATGAAGTTGAATACAGAGTAGCAGTGACCTGATGTCAAACCCCACAAAGTTGAAGACCAGACTGACTTCTTCAGTTGTTTTGTGTGGGCTATTACCACCAACCTGCCAAGAGTTTAGTGCTCTCATTTTCAAGATAAGGTGAATATCACTTAAAGTTGAAACACATGATTTACTCTTGTGGGGGTGAGAAAGCATCCTTTTCTTTTTGTTGAGTGTTAAAGCCTTGGAAATCAAAAGAAGGATCTGTGCTCAAAGGATCTCAGACATCCAGAGGAAAGTGAATCCGAGAAGTGAAGATGAATATGGATAGAAATAGGCTGCTTCAGCCACACAGCAGGCATTGAATAAAATTTTCAGGAGCTCAATGAGTAGGTCCTGAGTGATAAGAGCTAAAAGGATCAGAGGGAAGAAGGCTCTTGTCGGGAGAGTTGCCATCTGGGGAAGAGAGGAAAGCCCAAGAAATGCAGTCCGTGTACTGCATTCAAGACAGGCTTACAGGTGAAGTTAACCACCTGAGCGAAGGTCTGCAGGAGGGGATTACTAAATTAGCTTTCAGAATTTGGCATGACAGTGTTTCATTAAAATTCACCAGTCACTTCTTTGTCACTTGTTAGGATGTTTGAAGAGAGAAAGCATCATTAATAACATTTTCCAGATGCTCTATGTGGGTTATTTGATGTACTTTATAGATAAAAATGGATCTGATTGTACCTTCCTTATGATTCTTTGAGCTCTTAGATTTTTGCCTGCAGAATTAAAGTGAAAATTGTATTTTTAAAAGAAATCACTATGATCACCTGGATTTTGCTTTCAGATTGGTAGATTCTAATTATCGAATAAAAGCAGAAGTTGGCAAACTCTCTGTACAGGTCCAGATAATAAATATTCTTGACTTTGTAGGCCAAATAGTTTCCTTTTTCTTTTTCTTTTTCTTTTCTTTTTTTTTTTTTTTAAGATTTTGTTTATCAGAGAGAAAGAGCACAAGCAGGGGAGAAGCGGTGATGCGGGGCTCCATCCCAGGACCCTGAGATCATGACCTGAGTTGAAGGCAGACGCTTAACCAACTGAGCCACCCAGCCAAATATTTTTATCACAATGACACAACTCTGCTAATGTAGTATAAAAGGAGCCAAATATAGGCATATGTAAATGAATGAGCAAGGCTGCCTTCGAATAAAACTTTATGCATGGGTGCCTGGGTGGCTTAGTCCGTTGAGCTTAAAACTCTTGGTTTCGCTGCAGGCATGACTTCAGGGTCCTGAGATTGAGCTCCCCTGGGGCTCTGTGCTCCGTGTGGGGTCTGCTTGTCTCTCTCCCTCCCCATCTACTCCTTCCCCTACTCATATGCCCTCTCTCTCCCTCTCTCTCTCAAATAAATATCTTTTTAAAAAAGAACTTTATGTATGGACACTGTAATTTTTTTTTTTAAAGATTTTATTTATTTATTTATTTGAGAGAGAGAGAGAGAGAGAGTGAGAGAGAGAGCACAAGAGGGGGTAGGGTTAGAGGGAGAAGCAGACTCCCTGCCGAGCAGGGAGCCCGATGTGGGACTCGATCCCGGGACTCCGGGATCATGACCTGAGCCGAAGGCAGTCGCTTAACCAACTGAGCCACCCAGGCGCCCTGTAATTTGAATTTCATTTAATTTTTATGTATTAATGAAATATTCTCAATTAAAAAAATGTATGTTACAAATCATGGTCTCTACAAAAAACAGGTGGGGGGCTGGATTTGGTCCATGAGCCATGGTTTGATGACCCCTGAAATTAAAGGATTTGAAAATCAGTCATGTTTTCCAAAGGCCAATGGTGTGGTTTTCCTGGCTGTCAAGAATTTTATTTGATCATAGAGGGGTCTTATTTTGCTGGAATGAAAAGTTTTTTGTTCTTTGTTTTATTGTTTTGTTTTGTTTTTCAGCAGTGGTTCTCACTAGCATGCATCAGAATCACCTGGAGAGTTTGTTTAAAATGCTGATTGCAGGACCCCCTCCCCAAGTTTGTGATTCAGTGAGTCCAGGTGGGGTCCAGGAACTTGCATTTTTAGCAGGTGAGGCTGATGCTACTGTGCTGGGACCACTCGTGAGAAGCACCGACTCAGCCGCGAGAGTGCCCAACACTGGGAATAACGTGGTTGCTTTTACTCAGTGTCCTTAGAGTAACTATTGACTCTTCTACCTAGATGGTTTCTTGGAGACCTTCAAAATTCTAATGGTTTAACAAAGATAATTGGTACCAAATCTATAATTTCCTATCGTAGTATTTTTCCTCCATTGATTTCTGATTATTTTAAACACTTAAAAACTAGAGAATGTTTTACCACAGTGTTAGGGAAAGAAATGTGCCTAGGAGAAATATAAAGGAATATACATGTTATAATATTATACAGATGACCCCTGTACAACATGGGGGCTCAGGGTGCCCGCCCCTTGCTCAGCTGAAAATCCATGTGCAACTTCTGACACCCCCAAATTTAACTACTAAGAGCCTGCTGTTGAGTGGAAGCCTTACCAATAAAGTCATTTAACACATATCTTATATGTTATGTAGATTACATACTGTGTCCTTACAGTAAAATCAGCTAGAGAGAAGAAAATCATAAGGAAGGAAAATACGTTTACAGTACTGGACTGTATAAAAAAAATCCGCCTGTAAGTAGCCCTGCACAGTTCAAACCCCTGTTGTAAAGGGTCTGTGTATATATAAAATACTCATGTACCAGGGTTTCTTTTTGTGGGGGGAGGGGCGGAGGGAGAGTGAGAGCCTGATGCAGGGCTCGATCTCACCACCCTGAGATCATGACCTGAGCCGAAATCAAGAGTCAAATGCTTAACCGAGTGAGCCACCCGGGTGCCCCTCATGTATCGGCTTTAAAAACAGTACATTGCCAGTGACTTTGACATTCGGTAGCCCTCCTCTATCACGTCAACCTTGCCTGTGAGTTTTACATTGTAGCCACAAGCAATATGATGTCTGGTTTATGTGATACCTAGTTTTGCATGAATATGAACTTCATGTAGTTTATCACACGGACACACATCCATTTTGCTGATTACAGCAGTGATTCATTCTCACTGCTGCGAGTCTGTTTACCTTTTGAGTGTCCTACAATTTATCCATTCCCCCGATGGTGGACATTTGTCTTGTTTCTAGTATTTTTTACAAACAATATAGACACAGTTTTGTACATGTATCTAGTGAATGTGAGCAATAGTATCTCTGTGGCTGAGACCTAGGTGGGGAATTATTCACTTACAGGCTACGTCCATTTTCAACTTGACTATGTAGCCATCAAGTTACTTTCTAAAGTAAAGGTACATTCACATCTTTACTACGTATGTGATAGTACTAGAATTTTTAAACTTCTGCTAGTTTGATAGGTTTAAAATGGTATCATACTGTGCTTTTAATTTGCATGTTCTTGATTACTAATATAATTGAGAGTTTTTTCTCATATTTATGGGCCTTTCATGTCTCCTCTTCCTTGAAATGACTATTTTTTTTTGGCTTGTTTCCTATTACCTTCTTTATCTTGGTCTAATTGCTTCGCAGAAGGTTATTAATCTTTTGACACTTAAAATGTTTTACAGTTATCTCCTTCCAAGTTGTACCTCATCTTTTCACATTTTTATGGTTTTTTGATGGATAAAAATTTAAATTTTATTGTAGCTTAATTTATAAATCTTTTTTCTTATGATTTTCTGGCAGTCTTTTGGTGTGTATCTTGTTTAAGAAACTGTTCCTTTCCTTGAGGTCATGAAGGTATTCTGCAGTTTTTCTATTTTCTTCTAAATGTTTTGTTATTGTTACACTTGGGTCTGTAGTCCAGCTAGAAGTAACTTTGGGTATGGTATGAAGTATGATTCATTTTTCTTCTAGCTAGATGACCAGTTGTCCTAATACTTGATTTGACAGTCCATCCCTCTTCCACTGAGGCATCACCACTTCTTTTTTTTTTTTAAGATTTTATTTATTTGAGAGAGAGAATGAGATATAGAGAGAGAGCATGAGAGAGGGGAGGGTCAGAAGGAGAAGCAGACTCCCTGCTGAGCAGGGAGCCCGATGCGGGACTCAATCCCGGGACTCCAGGATCATGACCTGAGCCGAAGGCAGTTGCTTAACCAACTGAGCCACCCAGGCACCCCGAGGCATCACCACTTCTTACCTATGTCAAGGATCTACATGTGCAGTCTCTGTTCTGTTCCAGGGGTCATACCATTCTGTCTTAATTATAGCCTTAGCTTTATAACAAGTCTTCATATCTAGTAGAGCTTTCTTTTTTCTCCACCTTGTTTTAATAATAAACTCCTGACTCCTTTTGGGCCTTCGTTCTACTCCATAAATTTTATTGTATTTTAAGTAGTCTCTACATGCCATGTGGGGCTCGAACTCACAACCCTGAGGTCAAGAATCGCATGCTCTACCGAGCCAGCCAGACACCCCTTGTACTACATAAATTTTAGAAATCATTTAAATTGGGGGTGCCTAGGTGATGCAGTTGGTTAAGCATCCAACTCTTGGTTTCTGCTCAGGTCCTGATCTCAGGGTTGTGAGATGGAGCTCCACGTGGGGCTCTGTGCTGAGCATAGAGTCTGCTTAAGACTCTCTCTCTCCCTCTCCTTCTGCCACTCTCCACTGCTCACTCTCTCTCTCTAAAGTAAATCTTTTTTTTAAAAGATTTTTTTTAAAATTTATTTAATTGACTGAGACCGTGTGAGAGGGAACACAGCAGGGGGAGTGGGAGAGGGAGAAGCAGGCTTCCGGCCGAGCAGGGAGCTCGATCCCAGGATCCCAGGATCCTGGGATCATGACCTGAGCTGAAGGCAGTCACTTAACCAACTGAGCCACCCAGGTGCCCTAAAATAAATAAATCTTAACAACAACAACAAAAAAGAAATAAATTATATGAGGAAAAAAACCTTTTGTTTGGAAATGTATTAATAATTAATATTAATTAGATTAATTTGGGAAGAAGTTACATCTGTACAATATTAAATATCCTTAGTCAGGAACATGTTCTAATTCTCCCATTTATTGATGTCTTCCTTTATGCTGTTCAGCAAAGTGTACATTTTTGCCCTAAGATCCTACATATCTTTTGTTGGATTTCTTATTAAGTATCTTCATTTTTACCATCGTCTAAGAGTTACATTTTAAAACTATTTGTGGCTGGTATATAGAAATGAAATTGATTTTTGTTTGCTGACCCTATATTCAGGAACCTTGCTTAGTTCTTGTTGTTTCTAATAATTTGTGAAGTCTTTTGGGCTTTCTACATAAATAGTCACCTGCCGAATAATGTCAGTTCTCAATCTGTCTTCTCAATCCCTATAACATTTATTTCTTTGCCTTGTCTTACCGAGCTAACTTGACTGACATGTTCAATCAATGTTGGACTTAAGTGGCAACTCGTCTCTGATTTAAGAGGATTGCTTCTAACATTTGCGTGGACATGTTTGCTCTCGGTTTTTGGTTCATGCCCTTTATCAGGTTAATGAAACTTCCTTTTATATACATATGCCTATTTTGCTAGAGTTTCTTTTTTTAATAATCCTGTCCCTTCATAGGTATCGACCCCCTCATTCCCCTTCAAGGGCTGGGGTCTTCTACCAAGTTATTTTAATCTCATGGTGCCACCTGGTGGCACACTTTGAAATTTCTGACTTGATATCTTCCTGTTTCTTTTAGGGAACTATATGGATATAGTTTTTTAGTTTCTTCTGTTAACAGTGACACCCATCATTTAATTCTGTTTTCTCCCTTGTCCCTTATATTTCCCATCCTCCTTTTCACTTGCTCTTCCGTACTTCCTCGATATACTCATGCAAATCATTCTTTTTTCCTTCCTTAGTTTTCTTGCTTCTTTTATGAGTGTAAATCTACCTCAATTATGGTTAATCATGGTAAAAGTAATGCTGGTGACTAAAGAAAAAAAATACAGCACATATTTTTTTTTTTTTTAAGATTTTATTTGCGAGAGAGAATGAGAGACAGAGAGCATGAGAGGGAGGAGGGTCAGAGGGAGAAGCAGACTCCCCGCTGAGCAGGGAGCCCGATGCGGGACTCGATCCTGGGACTCCGGGATCATGACCTGAGCCGAAGGCAGTCGCTTAACCAACTGAGCCACCCAGGCGCCCACAGCACATATTTTTTAATGAAATCTGATACATGAAGTTCCAGCTCTGCTAAACCTCAAAGTCCTTGAAAATACTTAAAGTTCCCTTTAAAAATGTTCTCGGGCGCCTGGGTGGCTCAGTTGGTTAAGCGACTGCCTTCGGCTCAGGTCATGATCCTGGAGTCCCGGGATCAAGTCCCACATCGGGCTCCCTGCTCGGCGGGGAGTCTGCTTCGTCCTCTGACCCTATCCCCTCTCAGGTGTTCTCTCTCTCTCAAATAAATAAATAAAATCTTTAAAATAAAATAAATTAAATAAATAAATAAAAATGTTCTCAAATTTCAAGTACTACTTAATCACCTAATTCTGCCCAGTTTAGCATCAAGTTCAAGTATTATAGAAAAACTTAAAAGTTTTAAAAAACTTAATACTGTGTTCCTTTATTGCTAGCTTTGACAAATTTGGGGTTTCTACTGTATTTTAGTGCAAAGCCTCAGTTTTGCATCATGGGTTAAACTGCCTGGACACTGCACTACTATTGATCTCCATGGGAAACAGTCCCCCACAGATGCCCTTCGGGCACATAACTGATCAGTAAGACAGAGATCGCCATCACCTGCATTTCCAACTGCTTGAACCACAGTGTAGAAAGTACCGTACGCAGCACTCTCCTAGGTCAGAGAACTCATGCATGGATAAGCTTGGCTGGTTTAGTGGTTTCTTTGTAGAGTTCACTGCGACCTCGTTTTTGATGTCTCTGAGGGCTATCCCTGAGAATGGCAGGTAAATCAGCTGACGAAGACAGACCGGGGACTGTAGGGCTGACACTGGCCTCTTTAATCACCGCAGGGCCACGTGGCTGTGGGGGAGGTGGTTTTTACTGTTCTTGGTCTTAACCCATCCCAGTCTTTTGGCAGGCAGGTGTAGCCTGCCGAGAATTTGCTTAATCAAAACAATGGGTCCTGTGGGTGGCTCATTCAGTTAAGTGACTGATTCTTGGTTCTGGGTCAGGTCATGATCTCAGGGTGTCAGAGATTGAGCCCTGCCAGGGCTCTGTGCTTAGCGTGGAGTCTGCTTGGGACTTTCTCTCCCTCTCCTCCTCCCCCCTGCTCTCTCGCTCTCTCTCAAATAAATAAATCTTAAAAAAAAAAAAAAAAAAAAGACATCAACAATTGATTTCAAAGGAGGCACCACCACGAATTTTGGGCCTGTAAGTGGTTGGTGCCCAAAGGACATTTTAGGAGTGCCTAGATTAATCACGAGGGAACCTTAAATAAAATATAAAATCTGATCAGCGTTATTCTAATACTTACAAAACTTGGGTGTGTATGACTTTGAGATCCATCATCATTCTTGTGAAACCAATTCATTTGTGTGGAATTGTAACAACTATTAGAATTCTAGCATCCATTTAAAAGGGACATTTGAAGTTATTCTTATTTCCACATTGTAATAGCAGAGATTCAAGACTGGATTGGAAAAAAAAAAAAAGTTAAAACTTAGGAAGATCGCTTTGGCCCTTTGCTGCCCAGCAGGCCCTCCCGGATCCAGGATGACAAGGGTGCTCCTGTCATTCTGCACTATTTGACTTCCTTCTGTGTTCTTTTGCTGAGTGCTTCCTAACCCCTTGATGTCTCTTTTGAAAGGTGGGGACCCAAACTGTATGCATTGTTCCAGATGCGTTCTTGCCAAAGCGGTATAAAGCAAATGTAACGGTTAGGAAGAAGGCTCCCTCCCTCGCTGGGTAAGTACAGCCGGCGGCCGGGGCCAGCCTACCTTTCCATGACACCTGCCAGGATGTTGGCAGGACCCCATAAAATCCAAATTTGTGCATCCACAGCCCAGAGCCTTTAATCTAGTGGCGTGAATTCCCAAGGGAGCTCCCCCAGAACAGCCCCCACCATTATGGCTTCGAGTTCCACCCCCTCAGGTTCTTTCTCAGTTGTTTAACTCTCTTGGGTTTTCTGCCAGTCAAGAACATCTTCCTCCCATGTGATGATTTTGACGTCGATAGAATGAGATTTTATCTGTAAACTATGTGAACTGATGGGACATGCTACTCTAGACTGTTCTGTTGTGATGTGGAATGAGTATCACGGCGCAAGTTCCCACATAGAACACCGTGTGCTGCTGGGAGGCTTTTTCTTATCTAAAGAAATTCAGATATACTTAAAAATGAATGAAAAATAAATAAAGATGAATTCAGATATACTTAAAAATGAATATATATATATATATATATATATATATATATTAGTGTTCTGCATTGATCTCAGTTTGGAAATACTTTAAAATCATGGATCAACATGATTACCTTGAAGCAGGTCGTTTTGAAATTCTTTAATTTCTTTGGCAGAGATGGTTCTGACCCATCCCATTTCTAAGTAAAACCACAGCAATGACGTCTACTTTGTAGATCTTGAATGATACATTTGAGTTCCCCCAAATTGCCGATTCATCCTCCCCAAGTTCTATAAACCTACCTCTAGCTGTATGAGAATATATTTGAGGTAATACTTTAAGATGTGGAATAAATGTCTGTAATAACAATATTATCTTTTAGATTTTTTTTTTTAATGTGACATAAAAAGTTATCATGGATGTTCTGTTCCGGGTGGGAATGTTTAGAAATGATTTGCTTCTTTGGCCTTGAATTTTGGATTGCTTTGAAATGAGTTTAAGGTCCTGCAAGCATCCCTGACATTCCGTGACATCACCGAAACATTGCCACTGTGTCAAAGGCCACGTGAAGGGCGTGAGGCCCATCCGTCATCATTTTGAAAGTGGTGTAGACGCTATAAAATGGGAGAGTCCAGTTTGTCTTACTCCCGGGATCTGAGCTAAAATCCCTCCTTCAGACATGTTCTTAACATTCCATACATAGCCACAAATAGCAGCCTTCCCAGCTACTTGCCTTTAAACCATTTCTTCCATTGCAGGAATTTATGTAACTCTTTCCGTTTTGTTTGCTGATGGGTAAAAAAAAAAAAAAAACCCAACTTAAAATTTACTTGATGTTTTGCAATGTTTTCCTCATGGGTTGCCACCTGTAATGTTTTTGCTTTTTTAGAGTGAATCCTTTGAGTGAGCTTAACTCTCTGCTCTTGTCATCAGAAGTAGGAAAAGAAAGTTTCTGCATGACTCACCAGAAAAGTCAAGATCAAATGACAGAGATTTTTGAATTATCCAGAGATGAATTTATTCAAGGATCAAAGGAGTTGGCAGTCGCCACATCCTTCAGCTTGAAATGTCCCAAAGTTGGCAGCCTTTGAAGAACTTGCTGGGCCCCTCTCTGGCTGATTACGATGCTGTTGACCCAGGAGGAAGGACAGGGACTTCCAAGTGGTTCCGGCCCTTCTCCCCCCATCCTTAGGGCTCCTCCAGCAGAAGTCAGCCTATGGGATTACGGTGATGAGGCATTAAAGGCTCATCTATAGCCACGGACAAGTCAGAGCTGACTGGTTTCTTCAGGGATAGAGATCCTACAGCCTCGGGTTGCAGGGATCCACACTGCCCATCAGCCCCAAAGGCCTCTGGTCGTCTGGTGTGTTCAGACTCCCAGACTTCTTGCTCTCATCCTTCAGGCCTTGTCCTTTCCCTGAGGTGCTAGGCGATTTGAGCCTCGGAGGCTGTGTTAGACCCGATCTGAAGACCCTCCCGCTGGACCCTGAGTGGGAAGTGCCCGAGGTGGGGAAGGCAGAGCTGCGGTAGATACGGGTTGCTCACGCTTGGGCGCGCCTGCCCCACGGGCTGCTCGGCTGGCTCTCTTGTGATTCCCGTCACAACGGTTTATGGAACCGTGACATGAAAGGGGTGTGTCTCTACCAGGGTCTCGGATCCGCCTCACAATTCTGGGTCTGAGCATTGCAAGATCCCCTGTTAGGTCCCCTCTGAGATCAGGGTGGTAGCGGGGCCACGGTCCGAGCGTAGGCTCCGCGGAACCCCCTGTGTTTTGGTGCGGCCTGTACTTGCCTGCGTATCCTGAGCTCTCTGTCCCCGCTGCACAATCCAGCAGCACCCTCCACCATGGCTAAGTGTTACCCACGACACGGGGGGGGATGTCTGGGGCCGTGCCTTTTTCAGCCCTAGTATGATCCTATTTAAGTGTAGTCTTCTTTCTTGCCTGACTTCCTGTTGGCTGTCTGTCTTCACGCAGGTCCCTGGCGTCTGACACACGGCGAGCTGTAGGATAAGGACATACCGAGACCTGCCTGATGTTCCGAATCCGGAATCCCAGCGGGAACCAGATGGACAAGCATTCCTCCCACTAGGGCTCTTGCTGGTGGTTCTCTTCACTGAGTCTCAGCTTACTGTTGGTTTTCCCTTTCTTGCTGTTCTGTCTCTCCCCAAACCCCTCTTGACTGCCGTTCCCAGGGACAGACCTTAGAAAGGTGGGCCAGGACTTGGGGCTTTCGGCCCTGCTCCCTGCCGCCCCAAGCCGGCAGCCCTTGTACCCTGTCTTCAAGGCACCACCCCCTAAAGAGATGCCTGAAGGCATTAGCTTCTGAGAACCCACCTTTTTCTGCATGACTAGCTTGTAAGGAGGGATACAGGGAGAGAATTTCCAAGAATTTTCCACCTTTTTCAAAAAACGTATGTGACTTACTTTTGGCTTTGAACTGAGAGCAAACTTTGTGGCGTACAGCTGTTTACTTGTGCACATCTGTGGAATCCAGAGAGCTCCACACCACATTCCCTTTCCTGTCTGGGCTGTTTGTATAATTGTATATACGTGTAGCAATAAATACATTCTAACATCAGCCTGGGGCATTCCTTTCCACTTGACTCTGCATCCTCACAGAAGGCCCCGGGTCCGGTTCTCATCCTCTCTGATTTCACAGGGTGTTAGTATGGAGTCGGCCGGTGTTTGGAAAAGGAGGCTAGACGAGTGTGGTGGCAGAGCTGGGATGTGAAGCAGCATTATTAAATCACTAAGGGGCACCATTCCTGGTGCTCTGGGGTGGCTCGAATGTCCAAGGACTGAAGCTCAGGGGATCGGGTGACACTTTGCCTTCTGAGCTATGTTAACAGTCCCTCCAAGAATGTCTTGGGCTACAATTATATGGCAGACACCTGCAGGTGCAAAGTTACCTCTTAAACATTTTCAGAAAAAAACACACAAAATACACCCCATGATATTGAATTTTGCATCTGTCCCCCATGTTTTTCAAGGGTACCGAGTCAAGTTGTTTTAGAAACAGTGTCCTCCTGGGGTGCCTGGGTGGCTCAGTCGTTAAGCGTCTGCCTTCGGCTCAGGTCCTGGTCCCAGGGTCCTGGGATCGAGCCCCACATCGGGCTCCCTGCTCTGCGGGAAGCCTGCTTCTCCCTCTCCCACTCCCCCTGCTGGTGTTCCCTCTCTCGCTGTGTCTCTCTCAAATAAATAAAATCTTTTTAAAAAAAGAAACAGTGTCCTCCTAAAGGGGACACATAAGCAAATAACCTCTTCATTTGGCAGGTAAAATGCTGTTTGTCCTATCAAGGAGAATTTTTCCCCAAACTGGTCTCATAATTTATTTGAAATCTTTGGTTATCAGGCATTTTTAGAACTTAAAAGAGAATCACATACATTGTGGTTTCTCATCAGATTGCTGTTTCTCAGGCTCCTCCTTGATGATAAACGAAGTCCAAGTGAAACGTAAAACCTGTCAGCACCTGGGATGCAGGTGGGGGCTGGAAGTGGCCGGTCCTACGCCAGCATTTGAAAAACTACTTTTTCTGTATTGAAACAAGTGGACTGAGTGCTTGAGGAAATCACGTGGTCGAGCCCTTCGAACCGCTGGTCAGATAACCATCGGAACGGGGGTGCCCAAGCTGTTCTTCACCTTTTAACAGATCCCTCAGAACCTGCGGCTTGGGGGCCACGGATCGAGAAGGCTCGGTGTCCACCGCGAATTCCCCCGGGGTAACACCGCCCAGACCTTTCTACACACACAGTCTAACCAGGATCCCTGATACGGGGCGGGGGGAGGGGCAGATTATTTAAAAAGATACGTGACAAATTATCAGTTGCCCCGGTGAGAGCGTGGTAACAGTAAGCCCCGTTACGGAGCATGCGGTGTGGCCAAGCTTCACAAGCTTGTTGACGGGGCTGTGGGGGGTGGGGGAGTTCCCGCCTGTGGTCTCACACCTGGGCACGGCCGGCTCGGCCTCTGATGGGGGCTCAGGGCCGGACTGTGTCTCTCCATCCTTCGGCGCCTGATTCTGCTGGCAAGTGCCGTGTTTGCCCTGAATAATTTCTGAGATCCCTTCTGTTCTCTGGAGTCTCTCCTCCTTCGGCCCAGGGAAGGGAGCAGCGTACCTTCCATGCTACGGGGGAAGGTCATGGGGACGGTAAAAATGGGCCGTGGAGAGGCAGGAGAGAGTTAGGAAGCTGACTTACTTTCAGATGCTAACAACCGCATTCAGGGAACCACAAGTCCAAGCACCCTCCGCCAGCCACTTGTGAGGAGACAAGGGACCCAGCTCCCACTTCGTCCGTCCCATTGGCTGGCTTTCCTCCCGGGCTCTGTTTAGCAGAGGGCAGCAGTTGACACCTGTCCTTGAGACAGACAGGTGGGAAGGAGAAGCCGCCTTCTTCTCCAACTGTGAAGGGCTCCCCTTGGCCCTTGGGAAGTGCTGGGCTCCGGTCCTGCTCAGGCAAAGCTGACGGGGGCGTAGCAACCAAAAGGGAGAAAAGCTGGTCCCTTCCAGTCACTGATCGTCCACAACACAGTGGGTTAAGGAACGCGTTGGTGGGGGGCGTCTCCCTCCTTGGGCATCGTGCAGCACTCAACACGACGCTCCTGCGCCTCGGCCCACCTGATCCCTCACCAGGCAGGTGGGCTGAGTTGCTTGACCGGTGAGTTTGGAGAGGAGGGGGGTACCCCGTGCTTCTCTCCCCTCCCCCCCAGGGAGCTGGCTCTCTGCAGGAAGCCCGCACCACCTGCGGCCCCCCGCCGCCCGTGCCCTGGTTTCAGAGGCAGGCCGGGCTCCCCACGCGAGGGCTAAGTCTGTCCGTGTGTGGCTCGGTCCCCGGGGGCCCAGTCGCCCCCGCTACAAGCCCACCCTCTGCAGCATGGGCTTCATCTGTGAGGAAGGGGACCTTACGGCCTTCAGCTGCTGATTCTCTTACTTCACGGCTCAATGAATTACAGCGGTTCTCACTTTTTCGTGCATCCCAATCACCTGGACGATTTGTTAAAACACGGGCGCTGGGCCCCACTCCCAGAGCTTCCGATGCCCGCGCAGGCGCCGGGCTCAAGGGTTCGTGTCTCTAATGAATTCCCGGGCGAGGCTGCGCTGCCCGGCTGCCCGGCTGCCCGGCTGCTGGGCTGGGGCCACGCTTGCCGCCGCGGGAAGGGGGAGCGCTCGGCTTGGAGAGGGAGCTCTGTTTCCTGGCCCCCCAGTCTCCAGAACCGAGTGTTCTCATGAGTCAGCGGGGCGTCCTTGGCGAGGCTGGAGCCAGCAGGCCTCTGGTCAGTGTGGGTAGCTCAAAAATCAACATCCTCCTTCACCCATAGCCTTGGGGACAAACAAGTGGTTATAAATTATACTCATTTCTGTTCTAAGTAGAACATGACACGAACCGTGCCAGCCGTAAATCAGCCCCCAAATGCCTGCGTCGAAACAGATCTGAGCGGCCTTTGCAGTTGTCCTCTGGCAACACCCCGTAGGCACTGCGCGCGGATAGACCTTGAACCGGGGCTTCTCGGTAACGAGGAAGCTGGTGCATTTTGAACACTTTTCCTTGAAATCTGAGATACCAACATTTGCGTCTTAGGGCACAGTCTGGAGAATCTTCGAAAAAACTGAAAGCACCAGCCCAATGAAAGCAAGACCAGAAAGAAAACATGTATCCCCCAAAGTCCCGCTGGCTTTTCCCAGTCACTAGACCCCCCCTTCGGATAGATAAGTGCTGTCTCGAATTCTAACGGGCATAGGGCCGCGGACCGCGTCTGGACGCATTTTCCACTGTCAGGCGCTGGGCTGTGGGAGCTACAGGGATCTAGTGGGCAGGAGCCAGATGCCAGCAAGCATCCCAGGCCCAGTGTCCACGGTGGCGTGAGTGGGAACCCCCTGCCCGCCGTGTTGTGTCCCTGGTGCAAGGGGGGCCGAGCCACTCCCCCCGGCTGCCCCCGCACGGGGAAACGGCCACAGAGGACTGAGGGCAGGCCGGCCTGTGCCCTCGAGGGGGCCCAGTGACTGGAAAGCAATGACATGCAGACATGAGCGGGTTATGGCGCGGTGGCAGAGGAGGAAGGGGGCGGAGCCGGGTATGGAGCCCCCTCCCCAGCCTGCGGGCCGAGCCGCTCACCGGGCCCGTTCCTCCCTGCACCCGGGCAGGCCTCACGGTGCCGCTGGGGGGAGGCGTGTGCACGCAGACCTCTGGACCCCCACACCTACTGACACATTCCGGGGGTGGTGCTTAGACCAAGGGGAAGGCAACCAACCTTAGTAAGTGTGAGTCCCTTCTCTCTGTCTGCACAGCGGGTGGCCCCTGTGGTCTGAAAGGAGCCTTCCCTGGTCCTACTCCACCATTTTCTCCTATGTGACTTGGGGCAACTCGTTTAACCTCTCTGGACTTAAATTTCTACCACTATAAAGGAATGAATTGATTTTTATGACCTCTATTGTTCTCCCCCAAATAAAGGCCGTAGCGGCTCAGACCCCGCTTTTGGTGCCGTTTGGCTGAAATGAACTCCGTGATGTTCGCTGTGCACTGTTCTGGGGCAGCCTGCTCTCCTAGCCCTGAGCGCTTGTTCCAGGAGATGCCCTACAGGTAGAGCCCAGGAGAGCTGGTATCCGCCGACGAATGACTGCCCCTGGCAATGAGGATGACCTTTACCTGAGAGAATACCGTTCTCTGGCTTAGTCATTCCCCAGCTGTGTAGGGCCATCGCTGTGTCCGGGGCCGGGGAGGACGCAGGTGGTAAGTCATGGTAGACTTGGAAATTGCAAGCTGTCCTCCAGAAAGCTGCTCCCTCGGCGAGCCTCGCTGCTGTGTCTCTTCCCCGCCCCCGTCTGCCTTCTCTCCTGCTCTGGCCTCGTCCTGAAGCCAGCCAGGAGGGAGAGGGGGAGCTTTGAGAGGGACAAGGAGGGACCCCGAGTGTGTGGATGGTCATGAGACAGGTGGCTCATCCTCAGTCCTCACGAGTGGACTCTGGGGTGTGTCCTGAGTCTGAGCCTGCGGTGACTAACAATGTCTGGGGGTAAAAGCTGCCTCTTTCTCCCGGTGACTCCCGTGGAAGGTCTAGCTGGAAAAAGTCACTGCGCCCTACCCTGTACCACCTGCTACGTGTGGTCATGAGGCCTGGATACCTGCCCCCTTGCTCTGTTGGGAGGTGTTGCTCAGCTCTGCACAGCACATTCCAGGTCCTTGTGCTCTCTGGGGCTACCCTTCTAATTCCTACATCAGACACTAGGGTACGGGGCCAGGGCCCCCTTCCTAACCAGGCCCCGAGGCTCTCCCACCTAATCTTCTCTGTGCCTTCCGCTTCTTGCCCACCAAGGAGGAGGTAGCGGGGGGTCCCGGGGAAGAACTGGGTACCAAGTAGCTCATGGCCTTAGAGCAGAGTTAGGACCCACCGCCCTGAGACATAGAGTGTGTGCGGAGCCTGGACCCCAGCCCCCGCCTAAGCTGTGCTCCCTCAGCCAGATCTAGACACCTTTTAGGGTGATGCCTGGAATATGGCCCCAGAAGAACTTGGTCCATTCGCTCATCCTCCATGTACTGAGCTTCAAGTAAATCCAGTCCCTGCCGTAATGGAGTCTCTATTCCAGCGTAGGGGGGTGAGCAGTAAACCAATGACTCGTGAAGTCCGAGCGTGGTAATTGCTCCGGAGAATGGCGCATGTCACAGCGAATACCGGCAATGCCATTTTTAGAACATTTGTTATTGAAGTAGAGTTGACATGCAATGTTCTAATCATTTCTCGTGTACAGTCGACTCCACAATTCTAGACATTATGCAGTGTTCAACAGCGTAAGGTGCCATCTGTCCCTATAAAACATGGTTGCGATATTGTTGACTGTATTCCTAGGCAGTACTTTATATCACTGTGTCGGACTTATTTTAGAACTGGAAGTATGTACCTCTTAATCCCCTTCCCCTATTTTGCTAGTCCCACCATAACCCCCCCAGCCTGGCAATCCTGGTTTGGCCTCGGTGTTTATAAGTCTATTTGTGTTGGTTTGTTATTCAGATCCCACATATAAGTGATACCCTCTGGCATTTATCTATTTCTGGATGACAAATTTCACTTAGCCTAGTACCCTGGAGGTGCATGCCTGTTGTCAACAAAGGCAAGAACTTAACCTTCTTTACTGCTGAGTAATGTTCCATGATACATATACTAATGCTTTTTAATCATTTATCAATGGTCACAGGTTGCTTCCCTAATTGGCTAACGTAAATAATGATGCAATAAACATATAGGGATGTACATGATTTTGAATTAATATTTTCGTTGTGTTTGGTAAATACACAGTAGTAAAATTACTGGATGGTATGGGATTTCTGTTTTTAATTTTTGGAGGGACCTCCATACTGTTTTCCATGGTGTCTGCACCACTTGATGTTCCCACCCACCGTGCACGAGGATTCCCTTTTCTCCACATTCTGGCCAACTCGTGTTAATTTCACACTTTTGATACCAGCCACTCTGACAGGGGGAAGGTGGTATCTCGTTGTACTTTTCAATTGCATTTCCCTGATGATGAGTGATGTTGAGTATCTTTTCATGTACCTGTTGGCCATTGGCATGTCTTCTTTAGAAAATGTCTATTTGGGTCCTCTGCTTGATTGTCCATCAGATCATTTATTGGTTGGTTGGTTGGTATTGAACTGTATCAGTTCTTGATAGATGTTTTAGATATTAGGCCCTCATGGGATATATCACTGGCAAACATCTCTCATTCATTGAGTTGATGGTTTCCTTCACTGTGCAAAAGCTTTTTATTTTGGTGTAGTCCCTAGCATTTATTTTTGCTTGAGGGTTTTTTAATTTTTATTTTGCCTGAGGAGGCTTGTCTAGGAAAATGTTGCGGGGCCGAAGTCTAAGAGATCACTGAGTATGTCTTGTAGGAGTTTTATGGTCTCAGGTCTGACATGCAGGTCTTTAGCCCATGGCGAGTTTATTGTTGTGTATGGTGTGAGAGTGTTTCCTTCTTTTGCGGGTGGCTGTCCAGTTTCCAATACCATTTATTGAAGAGCCTGTCTTTTCCCTGGTGTATGTTCTCACCCCCTTTGTCATAGGTTCACTGACCATGAGTGTGGGTTTAATTCTGGGCTCTGTTCTGTTCCATTGACGTATGCCTCTCCTTTTGTGCCAGTGGCATACTGTTTTGACTATATTAGTTTTGCAGTAAACCTTGAAATCTGGGACTGTGACATGTCCAGCTTTCTTCTTCTTCTTCCTCCAAGTTACTCTGGCTCTTCGGGGTCCCTTGTGTTTCCATAGACATTTTAGGATTACTTATTCTGTCAGGAATGCTCTTGCTGTTGTGATACAGATGACTCGGAATCTGTAGGTCACTTTTGGTAGGATGGACCTTGGAACAGTATTCTTCCATTCTGTGAGCATGGAATATCTTTCCATTTGTTTGTGTCCTCTTCAGTTTCCTTTGTGTTTGTTTCATAGGCTTCAGAGTACATGTCTTTCACCTTCCTGGTTGAGTTGATGCCTAGGTATTTTATTCTCTTTGATGTGATGGACCTGGAATCATTTCCTTTATTTGTCTTTCTGCTACTTGGTGATTAGTATATAGAAATGCAGGAGATTTCTGTGTATGAATCTTGCATTTTGCCACTTTCTTGAATTCACATCTTCTAATGGTTCTTTGGAGGTGTCCTTAGGGTTTTCAAGGTATAGTATCATGTCACCTGCAAAAAGTGACCGTTTTCTTCCTCAGCAATCTGGAATCCTTTTAGTTCTTCTCCTTGCAGGATCGCTGTGGCTAGGACTTGTGATACTACCTTGGATCAAAGTGGTGAAAGTGAACATTGTCCTCTTGTTCTCAGTTTTTCACCACTGGGTATGATGTCCCTCTGTGTTTGTCACACATGCTTTTATTATGCTGGGGTATGGTTTTTTTTTTTTTTTTTAGTTTTTTTGAGTCTTCCTGATCAACTCGGAGTGTTGGCATTGCTGTTTTGCATCTATTGAGATATTCACCTTATTGTTATCCTTCATTTTGTTAAAGTGGTATATTTATTAATTTTCTAATATCATCCTTGTATTTCTTGGAATAAACATGAATTGTTGGTGTTGAATGATTATTTAAGTATATTTCTGAATGTAGTTGGCTACTATTTTATGGAGGTACTTTATGTATGTTTATCTGGCTTATTTGCCTGTAGTTTCTTTTATTGTAATGACTGTGGTTTTGGTCTTGGGTAATTTCTCTTTTTAAGGATGTGTATGGAATATTTATTTTTTGGAAGCTTGAGAATAGAAAATAATGCTTCTTGAATTTCTCATTGCATTTGCTTTTTAACCCTTGTGTCCCTGGACTTTTATTTGTTGAGTTTTTTTGATTACCTATTCAATTTCATTATTAACATTTCTGTTCAGATTTTCCATTTATTTTTGGAAGGTATTTTTATAATCCTATAATCTCTTTTTATAATCATTTGTTTCCTTTTGTTATTGGATATTTTGGCATATATACATATTAATAGTCTCTTCTAATGGTTTCTATTTCTGTGGTGTCAAGTATTACTTTTGCTCTTTTGTTTCTGATTTAGTTCCTTTTTTTTTTTTTTTCTTCATGAATCTGGCTTAAAGTTTATCAGTTTATTTACCTTTTCAAATATCTAGCTTTGGTTTCATTGATTTTTTTTTTCCTTTTGTTTCTTTAGTTTCTTTCATTTATTTCAACTTGGAGCTTTATTATTTTTGTTTTTCTACTAATGTGATTTATTCTTTTTCTGGTTCATTTAGTTGTAATATTAATTTTTTTGCGATTTTTGTTGATGTGTTCTTGTATTGCTTTTAATTTCCCTCTTAGAACCTCTTTTTGGTGTGACTGCAAAATTTTGGACCATTGTGTTTTCATTTTCATTTCTTTTTATGTGTTTCTGATTTCTGATGAATTTGTCATTGTCCTATTGGTTTGCTTAATAGCTTGTCATTTGCCCTTGACATGTTTGGTTTTTATTTTTTTCCTTGTAATTGACTACTAGCTTCATATTTAAGGTTTGAAAAGACGCATGCTACGGTTTTAGGCTTCTTACATTTCTTGAGGCTTGTGTTATGACTTCACATGTGATCTGTCTTGGAGAATGTTCCATGGGTACTTGAAAAGAATGTGTATTCTGTTTGGTGTTTTGATAGAATATTCTGTACATATCTGTTAATTTCATCTTTTTTTTGCCTCATGTTTTCATCCCATTTTACTTTTTATTATTATGTTATGTTAATTACCATACATTACATCATTAGTTTTTGATGTAGCATTGCATGATTCATTATTTGCATATAACACCCAGTGCTCCATGCAGAACGTGCCCTCTTTAATACCCATCACCAGGCTAACCCATCCTCCGACCCCCCCTCCCCTCTAGAACCCTCAGTTTGTTTTTCAGAGTCCATAGTCTCTCAAGGTTCGTCTCCCCGTCTGATTTCCTCCCCTTCATTCTTCCCCTCCTGCTATCTTCTTCTTCTTCTTCTTTTTTTTAATATATAATGTATTATTTGTTTCAGAGGTACAGGTCTGTGATTCAACAGACTTACACAATTCACAGCGCTCGCCATAGCACATACCCTCCCCAATGTCTATCACCCAGTCACCTCATCCCTCCCACCCCCCCACTCCAGCAACCCTCAGTTTGTTTCCTGAGATAAAGAATTCCTCATATCAGTGAGGTCATATGATACATGTCTTTCTCTGATTGACTTGTTTCGCTCAGCATAACACCCTCCAGTTCCATCCATGTTGTTGCAAATGGCAAGATCTCATTCCTTTTGATGGCTGCATAATATTCCATTGTATATATATATATATACCACATCTTCTTTATCCATTCATCTGTCAGTGGACATCTTGGCTCTTTCCACAGTTCGGCTATTGTGGACATTGCTGCTATAAACATCAGGGTGCACGTACCCCTTCGGATCCCTACTTTTGTATCTTTGGGGTAAATACCCAGTAGTGCAATTGCTGGATTGTATAAAGCCATGAATTATTCCCCTAGCGCTGGAGTTCTGCCATTCTCATTGATCGGTAAACTTGGTCTTGGCTGGCTGTTCTCGCTGATCTTCTGGGGAGGGGCCTGTTGCCGTGGCTCCCAAATGTCTTTGCCGGAGGCGGAAGTGCCCCGCCCTTGCCTGGCCGGACTAAGTATCTGCTCTCAGGAGCTTTTGTTCCCTGCAAGCTTTCTGTACAGTTTGGAGGTCAAGAGTGAAAATCGCAGCCTCCCAATCTCCGCCCCGGAGGAGCCGAGAACTCGGGGCCCGCTCCTCAGTGAGCCCCCAGAGAAAAGCCGTCAGTCACTCCCGTCCCCCGGTCTCCAGCCACACTCCGTGCTCACCCGGCCTGTGACCACGCATTTCTATCTCTGGCCCCCGACCCCGGGTGGAGTCTCCAAACCCAGCAGATCCCTGCGGTGCCCTCCCGCGCGGCTCCTCCCGGGGGAGGAAGGGGAGTCTCCCCGGATCTGCCGCTTGTGGGGTCCCTGCTGGAGGAGCAGTGGCCCGACTGGGCCGCGGATCACGGTCTATGGCGACCCCGAGCTGAGAGCCCGCGCCTGGGCTCCGCCTCTGCAGCCGGCTTCCCCGCTCCGATCCCTGGGAGCTCTGCCACACTCAGGCCCCCCCGGTCTTTCTGTGACCCCGAGGGTCCTGAGACCACACTGTCCCGGAGGGTTCCACCCCCCGCTTAGCCACCAGAGTGGTCCCTCGGCGGAGCAGACTTTTAAAAGTTCCGATTTTGTGCTCCGCGCCTCTATCACTTGCCAGAAGCGGCCGACGGAGGCCCCTCCCCCGCCGTCTATCCTCCCGAATATCACCTCGGAGTCACTTCTCCGCACGTCCTACCTCCCAGAAAGTGGTCGCCCCTCTGATGAGAGAGTTGTTGCTCTTCTTTTCTTCGATCTCCTGTTGAGTTCATAGGTGTTCAGAATGGTTTGATCCTTATCCAGCCGACTTCCTGGGACCAGACGAAATCCAGGTCTCCTACTCCTCCGCCATCTTGCTCCACCCCCCCCCCGTTAATTTCATCTTAATGTGTCTTTCAAAGATACTGTTTTATTTTTTTTAATCTTAATATTTAATTCAGTGGCCCAAATATTCTGTCATGTCCATATACAATCAAGACAAATGTATTAATTAAAAAGATTTCCCATGTTCTCTTTGAGTCTATTTTTGAACTTTCTAACCCTACTCCATTAATCTATGTGTGGACTCTCTCCACAGTACCACACGCATGATTATTGTAGATTTATACTATATCTTGAAGTGAGGTAGTGACTATTTTTAATTATCAAACTTCCAAGGAAAGGTTAATATGAAAAAACAAAGTTAAAAGAAATTCCTAAACTATAGTATCTTTTCTCTTGTGAGTTAAATTTAAGAGAAATGTGGGCAGTATGGACACACGTACCTTTAAATACCATTGTGGCACTGCTTAGTACAGATTGAAGTTTTGTATCCTATATGTCAATCTTGAATTTTTGGTGTTTCTTAAAATTCTAGTATAGTTAACATATAGCATTTTATTAGTTTCAAGTGTACAACATAGTGCTTCAGCACTTCCATCACCTGATGCTCATCACAAGGGCCCTCCTTCATCCCCATCACCTGTTTCACCCATTCCCCCACCCGTCTCCCCTCTGGAGTTAAGAGTCTGTTTCTTGGTTTGCCTCTCTCTTTCTCTTTTTTTCTCCCTTTGCTCATTTGTGTTATTAAATTCCACATATGAATGAAATCATACGGTATTTGTCTTTCTCTGACTTATTTTGCTTCGCTTAAATATTCTCTAGCTCCATCCAAGATATCATTTTTCTGGCTGAATAATATTCCATTTGTGTGTGTGTGTGTGTGTGTGTGTGTATACACTTACATCTTCTTTATTCATCTTTCAAGAGATACTTAGGCTACTTTCATAGTTTGGCTATTGCAAATAATGCTGCAATAGACGTAGAGGTGCATGTATCTCTTTGAAATAGTCTTTTTGTATTTTGGGGCTAAATACCCTGTAGTAGGATTACTAGGTCATAGGGTAGGTCTATTTTTAACTTTTTGAGGAATCTCCATACTGTTTTCCACACTGGCTTCACCAATTTGCATTCCCACCCACAGTGCAAGAGGGTTCTTTTTTCTGCACATCCTCACCAACACTTCTTGTTTCCCGTGTAACTGAGTTTAGCCATTCGGACAGGTGTGAAGTGATATCTCATTATGGTTTCAATTTGCATTTCCCCGATGATGAGTGATGTTGAGCATCTCTTCATGTGTCTGTTGGCCATCTGGATGTCTTCTTTGGAGAAATCTCTGTTCATGTCTTCTACCCACTTTTAAATTGGATTACTTGTTTTTTGGGTGTTGAGTTGTGTAAGTTCTTTCTATATTTTGTATACTAACCCTTTACTGGATATGTCATTAGCAAATATCTTCTCCCATTCCGTAGGTTGTCTTTTAGTTTTCTTGGTGGTTTCCTTTGCTGTGCAGAAGCTTTTTATTTTGATGCAGTCTCAATAGTTTATTTTTGCTTTTATTTCCCTTGCTTTAGGAGACATACCTGGAAAAATGTTGCTATGGCCAATATCAGAGACATTACTGCCTGAGCTCTGTTCTAGGATTTTTATGGTCTCAGGTCTCACATTTAGGACTTTAATCCATTTTGAGTTTATTTTTGTGCATGGTGTAATAAAGTCCAGTTTCGTTTTTTTTTTTTTTTTTTTTTTTTGCAGGTAGATGTCCAGTTTTTTCAACACCATTTATTGAAAAAAGTGTCTTTTTTTCCATTGGATATTCTTTCCTTCTTTGTTGAATATTAATTGGCTCTATAATTGTGGGTTTATTTCTGGGTTTTCTCCTCTGTTGCATTGACCTAATGGGTCTCTTTTAGTGCCAGTATCCTACTGTTTTGATTACTATGGCTTTGTAATAGAGCTCCAAGTCTGGAATTGTGATACTTCCAGCTTTGCTATTCTTTTTCAAAATTGCTTTGGCCCTGTGGAGTCACTCGTGGTTCCATATAAATTTTAGGATTGTAGGTTTTAGTTCTATGAAGAATGCTGTTGGTATTTTTTAGGGATTACGTTAAATGTGTAGATTGCTTTGGTTGTATGGATATTTTAACAATCTTTGTTCTTCCAATCCATGAGCATGAAATGTCTTTCCATTTGCTTGTGTCTTCTTCAGTTTCCTTCATCAATGTTTATTGTTTTCAGAGTACAGGTCTTTCACCTCCTTGGTTAAATTTATTCCTAGATATTTTATTATTTTTGGTGTAATTGTAAATGGCATTATTAATTTCCATTTCTGTTGCTTCATTATTAGTGTATAGAAATGCAACAGATTTCTGTACATTGATTTTGTACCCCGTGACTTTACTGCATTCATTTATCAGTTCTCATAGCTTTTTGGTGGAGTCTTTAGGGTTTTCTGTATTTGCATCATGTCATCTGCAAATAGTGGCAGTTTTACTTCTTTCTTACCAGTCTGGATGCCTTCTATTTCTTTTTCTTGTGTGATTTTTGTGGCTAAGACTTCCATTACTAGGTTGAATAAAAGTGATGAGAATGGACATCCTTGTCTTGTTCCTGACCTTCGGTGAAAGCTCTGTGTTCCCCCACTGAATATAATGTTAGCTGTGGGTCTTTCCTATATGGACTTTATTATGTTGAGGTATATTCCCTCTAACCCTATTTTATTGAGGGCATTTTATCATGAATGGATGCTGTACTTTGTCAAATTCTTGTTTGGCATCTATTAATATGATCATATGGTTTTTATCCTTTGTCTTATTGGTGTGATGTATCACACTGATTGCTTCACAAATATTGAACCGCCCTTGCATCCCAGGAACAAATCCCACTTGATCTTGGTGAATGATTTCTTTAAATGCATTGTTGCATGCAGCTGGCTAGTATTTTGTTGAGGATTTTTACATATATGTTCATTGGAAATATTGGCCTGTAGTTTATTCTTTCTCACTCATGCACTCTCTTTTTCTCTCTCTCTGTGGTGTTTTTATCTGGTTTTGGTATCAAGGTGATGCAGGTCTCCTAGAATGGATTTGGAATTTTTCCTTCTATATTTCAGAATAGTTTGAGAAGAATAGGTATTAATTCTTCTTTGAATGTTTGATAGAATTCGCCTATGAAGTTTTCTGGTCCTGGACTGTTGTTCACTGGGAGTTATTTTATTACTTATTGAATCTCCTTGGTGATAATTTGTTCAAATTCTCTATTTCTTCCTGGTTCAGTTTTGTAGGTTATATGTTTCTAGGAATTTATCCATTTCTTCTTGGCTGTCTAATTTGTTGGCATCTAGTTTTTCATAATATTCCCTGAAAATTGTATTTCTGTGGTGTTGGTTATTCTTTGTGAATTTGTTTGAATTCTTTTTCTTTCTTTCTCTTTTTGATGAGTCTGGCTAGTAGTTTATCAATTTTATTAATCTTTTCCAAGAACCAGCTCCTGGTTTCATTGACCTGTTCTATTGTTTTTTAGTTTCTATGTCATTTATTTCTGCCTTAGTCTTTATCATTTCCTTCCTTCTGCTAGTTTTAGGTTTTGTTCTTTTTCTAGCTCTTTTAGGTGTAAGTTAGGTTGTTCGAGATTTTTCCTGCTTCTTGAGATAGGTCTTAGAACTGTTTTTGCTATATCCCAAAGGTTTAGGACTGTTATGTTTACATTTTTGTTTCTTTCCATGTACTTTTTTATTTCTTCTTTGATTTCTTGGTTGACCTATTCATTATTCCTATTCATTATTTAGTAGCATGTCATTTAACCATGTATTTGTGGTCTTTCTGTATTTTTTTCTTGTGGATGATTTCTAGTTTCATAGCATTGCAGTCAGAAAAGATGCATGGTATAACTTTGATCTTTTTGGTGAGGCTTGGTGAGGCACAAATATGTGATCTATTCTGGAGAATGTTCCATGTGCACTTGAAACGAATGTGTATTCCACTGTTTGAAGATGGAATGTTCTGAATATATCTGTTAAATCCATCTGGTCCAATGTGTCATTCAAAGCCAGTGTTTCCTTATTGATTTTCTGTTTGGATGATCTGCCAATTGATATAAGTGGGGTGTTAAAGTCCTCTACTGTTACTGAATCACTATTGATTAGTTCCTTTATGTTTATTATTAACTGTCTTATGCATTTGGGTGTTCCCATGGTGCATGCATAAATGTTTACAAGTGTTATATCTTCTTGTTGGATTATCCCCTTTATTCTTACCTCATGCCTATTTCTCTTGTTACAGTCTGTTTTAAGGTCTGTTTTGTCTGATATAAGTATTGCTACTCTGGGTTTCTCTTGACATCCAGTTGCATGATAGATGTTTCTCCATCCCCTCACTTTCAATCTGTTAAGTGTCTATAGGTCTGAGATGAGTCTCTTGTAGGCAGCATATGGAAGGGTCTTTTTTTTTTATCCACTCTGTCATTCTAGGTCTTTTGATTGGAGCATGTAGTCCATTTCCATTCAAAGTAATTATTGATAGGTATTTATTGTCTCTTTGTTACTTGTTTTGGTGGTGTTTTGTAGTTTTACTCTGATCCTTCTCTTGCTCTCTTTCATGGTTTGCTAGTTTTCTTTAGTGATATACTTGGATTCCTTTCTCTTTATTCTTTGCATGCCTATTAGTAGTTTGCGATTTGTGGTTACCATTAGGTTTGTATATGTCATCTGCATAGAGCAGTCCATATGAAGTTGATGGTTGCTTAACTTTGAACCCATTCTCTTTCCCACCCTCCCCTCCCAACATGTTAGGTATATAGTGTCATATTTTACATCTTTTTATTTTGTGAATCCCTTGACTAATTTCTTACAGAAATAATTATTTTTATTGCTTTTGTGTTTCCTACTTTTCGTACTGTCACTTACGGTCTTTTCTTTCCACTCAGAGTTTCCTTTAATATTTCTTGCAGGGCTGGTTTAGTGGTCAAGAGTGTTTGTCTAGGAAACTCTTTATCTCTCCATCTATTCTGAATGACACCTTGCTGGATAGAGTATTCTTGGCTGCAGAGTTTTTCCTTTTAGCACAGATACTCTTTGCTAATTGATTTTCTTCCTGAATGTTTTATCTATTAATGCAAATGGGCTGTAAGGTCCCCTACTTTTATTACCATCAATTTCTCCCTTTTTGTCTGTTAATATTTCCTTACGCATGCATTTGCTTTAATACTGAGTGAACTTCTAACTGTTATGCACTATTGTTAGATTGATTATTATTGTGTAATGCTCTTCTTTGTCTCTTGTTACACTTTGTGTTTTAAAGTCTGTTTTGTCTGATGTAAGTATTCCTACCCCAGCCTTTTTTTCCTTTCCTTTACATGGAAGATCTTATTCTATCTGCTTACTTTCAATCTGTATGTTTCTTGAGGTCTGAAGTGAGTCTCTTCTAGGCAGTATGTAGATGGGTCTTTTAGAAATCTATTCTGTCACCCTGTGTCTTTTGATTGGAGCATTTAAACCACTTAAATTTAAAGTTATTGCTCTGAGGGTCACTGGAGGGGAGGTGGGGGGATGGCATAACTGTGGAGGGCGTTAAGGAGGGCACGTGATGTCATGAGCACTGGGGGTGTTGTATACAACTAACTGAACTCTACCTTTGCAACTAATGATACATCAAGTTAATTGAATTTAAATAAAAATAAAATTTTAAAAAAGTTATTGCTGATAGGTATGTACTTATTGCCATTTTGTTAATTGTTTTCTGGTTGTTTTTGTTACCCTTTGTTTCTGTTTCTTGCTCTCTTGTGATTTATGAGTTTCTTTAGTGTTATGCTTGAGTTTCTTTTTGTATTTTTTTCTTTAAGATTTTATTTATTTATTTGACCGAGAGAGACACAGTGAGAGAGGAACACAAGCAGGGGGAGTGGGAGAGGGAGAAGCAGGCTTCCCGCGGAGCAGGGAGCCCGATGTGGGGCTCGATCCCAGGACCCTGGGATCATGACCTGAGCCGCAGGCAGACGCTTAACGACTGAGCGACCCAGGCGCCCCTCTTCTTGTATTTTATATACCTTTGGTTTTTGGTTTGGTTTGACGTCACCATGAGGTTCGTAGACAACATCCTAAGTCTGTAGTAGTCTATATGAAATTGATAATTACTAAAGTTCAAAAACATTCTAACAGAATTCCATTTTTATGCCCCTCTACATTTTATGTGTATGTTGTCATATTTTGCATCTTTTTATTTTGTAAGTCCCTTAACTAATTTTTTAGATATAATTGATTTTACCACTTTTGTCTTTTAGCCTTCATCTTAGCTTCATAAGTGATTGACCTACTACCTTTACTATGTTTTTACTCATGAAATTTTTTCTCTTATAATTCTAATTAAGGCCTTTTCTTTCCACTTGAAGTCCTTTAACAGTTTTTGTAAGGCTGGTTTGTTTGTTTGTTTGTTTATTTTTTGGTGTAAAAAGATGGTTTTATTAAAGCACGGGACAGGACCTGTGGGCAGAAAGAGCTACCTATGTAAGGCTGGTTTAATGGTGTTAAACTCCTTTAACTTTTTGTTTGGGAAACTCTATCTCTCCTTCAATTCTGAATATAACTTTGCTCGGGTCATGTTTTTGGTTGTAGGTTTTTTCCTTTACGTTGGCTATATCATGCCATTCCTTTCCGGTCGTTGCTTTTTCTGCTGGAAAATCAGTTGATAGTGTAGCAGTTGATAGGGTTTCCTTTATACATAACTAATTACTTTTCTCTTGCTGCTTTTAAAATTCTCCATCTTTAATCTTTGACATTTTAATTATTATACATTGTGGCCTAAACCTCTTTGCATTCATGTTGATTGGATCCCTCTGTGCTTCCTGAAGCTGGATGTCCGTTTCCTTCTCCACATTAGGGAAATTTTTGGCTCTTATTCCTTCAGATAGATTTTCTGTCCCCTTATTTCTCTCTTTCTTTTCCTTCTGGGACCCCAAAACATGCATATTCTCTTGATATTATCCACGAGATCCATTCATTTATCCTCATTTTTAAAATTCTTTTTTTTCTTTTTGCTGTATAACATGGGTGCTTTCCATTACCCTGTCTTCCAGATCACTGATTCTTTCTTCCACATTCTCTAATCTGTTGATTCCCTCTTGTGTATTTTTCATTTCAGTTATTCTTTGGTTCTGATCGTTTCTTGCTTCCATTTGCTGTCTCTTTGTTGAAGCTGTCACTGAGTTCATCCACCTCTGAGTCCAGTTGGGTGAGCATTTTTATGACTACTTCTTTGAATTCTTTATTGGGTAGGTTGCTTTTCTCTGTTACATTTATTCCTTTCTGAGGTTTTATCTTGTTTTATTTGAAGCATATTCCTCGTTCTCCTTACTTGCTTGACTTTCTGTGTTTGTTCCTATGAATTATGTGGAATAGCTACTATTGCTAAAATTGAAGGAATGATTTGTGGATGGTTGTTCCGTTTGTAGATTTTGTACGTTTGGTGATTTTGACTGGCTGGCTGGAGCTGTGGTTGGCATTGGATGGGGGTGCTGGGGCATTCTGTGCTAGAGCCTACATGGTGTGATGGTTGGAGCTGACCTGGCAGTGGGCTGGGGTGATCTCTGGGCTCTCCACACAGAGTTCCTGGTTGGACAGCTGAAGCCAATTTGAACATGTTTTGGGCAGTCCCATGGCTCTCTCAGAAATCTGAAGCCTGAGTGGGTGCAACGTGGGTAGTCCCAGGGCTATCTCACAGAGGGCACCCTTTCAGGATCTATGAAGCTAAAGTGGGTGCCGGCCAGGGAGGTCCTGGCACCCTCTGTGCCGAGGATGCCCTGGGTGTACAGTTGAAGCAGAGTGGGTGCAAGCTTCGGTGTCCTGGGGTGCTCTGTGCAGGGGACACCCTTGTGGGGTGGCTGGGGTTGATGCAGGTACAGGCCGGGGTGTTGTGGCATGCTACATAAAGGGGGTGCCCTGGCAGGGTGATGTAGCCAAGGTGGGTGTGGGTGAGGGAATCCTGGTACAATCCTGGCCAGATTGCTGAAACTGAAGTGGGTGCAAGCTTGGGGGGTTCTGGAATGCTCTGTGAGTCATCTGAAGCCGAGCTGGCATGGGCTTGGGTGTTCCGGATTCCTTTGTGCCTCTGTCACTTGGGCGAGATGGCGGGAGCTGTAGTTAGTACTGACCACGGACATCCCGCTGTGGATCACTCTGGGGTGGTCTCGGTGGGATGGCTAGGGCTGGCGTGCCTAGAGACCTGGGTCTCACTGAACTGATAGGTCAGCTCCGGTGCCCAGACCTGCTCCAGCTCATGCTATCAAGGTGAAGGGGTAATGTAAACAGTGGTGCTTGCCAGTGCCTCTGGCCCACAGAGAGCGCCAGTAGCTTCCCTGCCATCTGGCAGAGTTCTAGAGCTGCATCTTTTCTAGTCTTTTTTTAAACCACATCTTCTTTCTGTGCCCCAGGGCATCTGGGGCTGATATGGCTAAGGGCCTGGGGCTTGCTGGCTGGGGCGTCTGGACCCGTTCCCATCTGCACTATCAAGGTGGAAGGGGTACATACACAGTGCTGCTCACTGGGGTCTTGGGGCCTGCCTTGGGGAAACAGCCGGGGCTGGTGTGGGCTAGGGTCCTGGGCTGGCCGGGGTGGCAGGCGGGGCGTGGGGGGTGGGGGGGCGGGAGGGTGCTAGAGCCCTGCTCCTGTCTGGGCCACCAGAGTGGAGGGGGGATGCAAGCTGTTGTACTCGCCAGCACCTCTGACCCCGGAGAGAGTCCCAGCAGCCCCCTTGCCATTTAGCAGATGCTCTAGGGCTGGTTCCTTTATATTCTGGTCATCCTTTTCAACTACAGCTTTTTTTTTTTTTTGTCCCCAGGGCAGACAGATCTGCTCCGGGTCCCTGAGTCCTCCTCCCCACTGCGTTGGCAACACTGGGTGGGCTGTGTACCCCCCACTGTTCTCTCTGTGGTCCCCTGTCCCTTGGTGTGTGGAAGCTGTTCCACCAGCCCTCAGTTCTTCTCCAGGAGGACCTGCTACATGCAGGTGCAGATTCGGGGTGGCTTGTGAACCTGTGCTGTGTCCACGAAGGAGGTGAGTTCGCGGCCTTCTGAGCCGCCATCTCGGACCCCCCAACTTTGGAGCAGGAACTTGAGGGCTGGGGGTCAGGAGGGCCTCGCTTGAGGACAGACTGAAGACGTATGGGAAGGAAACCTGCAGGGACGTGGGGATAAGAGCAGGGGGAGAGAGCGGAGAGCAGAAGTGCCCCGGTGGCGGGAGGTCGGAGAGCTGGGAAGCTGTCGGGAGGCTGGTGAAGGGGCCAGATTTCCATGGAGCGGAGCCGAGAGACCCTGCTTCCCGAGGGTGACGATGGTGCCGTCTCCTGCCCATGGAGCGCCCGGGGGAGCCAGGTGACTGTGCGGGGCGGGACCTGTCCTGAGAGAGGTGTTGGAAGACGCGCCCACGGGGCACGCTCCGTGCTGGGAGCAGCCTCAGCTCTGCGCCCGGCGTGGGGAGGACCGAGGCTAGGCCCCCGGGGGCAGCTAACCCGGACGCCCTTGGCCGCGGCCAGCTCTCACGGTGGTGAGCACTGATGGGCCAGCCAGATCTAGACATTTGGCCTCACATTTGCAACTGGGTGCCTTTCACCCGGAGTAGTGGGCTGAGGCCCGGGGGATGAGTGTGCAAAGCCACTGCAGGGTTTCCAGCATGAGAGTGCCCGACCTTCTTCACAGTGGTGAGAATATTCTGGTAGGTATGTGGAGAGTGGGTCTGGGTGGCAAGGGGGCAGGGGAGACAAGAATTGGGAAGAAGGGGTCTTAATGTTCTAGAGGTTCTTTATAGGCCAGGGCCAGACAGGTATCGACATTGGGCTAGCTGCCCTGGACCCGGAACACTGGCAGTCTTTGTGGCGGGCACAGGATTTTACATGTCCTGGATGGCCGTGTGGCCAAACCCTCATCCAGCATCAGCCAAATTAAAAGTCCGATTTGATGTGACTTCAGAGGCGGGTCCTTACATGGGCTCCTGGCCACCCCCTGAGTTGGTCTTATTGATCCTCTCACAGGGAGGAGCAATTGCTGCCGGCCCCCCATTGCCGACCCTCTTCTAGATTTGTCATCTTCCTCAAAATTGTGATCTGCCATTTACTTTCTGTTTAAAAACCTCCAGTATTTTTACTGGCCCCAGTATTGCCTCTTTGCAGGGACCCCACAACCCAATTCTTGAGAAAGCAGCCATGACAAAATGGAGGGGCCAGTGGTGAGGGCCCCAGTCCTGAGCTTCTCAAGCAGCGGCATCTGCCATCTGGCCTCTGTGTATCTCCTAGCTTGCTCCCCATGAGCTCAGTAACTCAGCCAGTCTAGGGGCACCTGGGTGGCTCAGTCGGTTGGGCACCCCACTCTTGATCTCAGGGCTTGATCTCAGGGTCATGAGTTCAAGTCCCGAGCTGGGCTCCATGCCCCGCTGGGTGTGGAGCCCACTTAAAAAAAAAAATATTTCGGCCCCTCTAAACCCTCTGTGCTTGGAAGGTGCTCTGACACACCCCGCTTCCCTCTGTGCATGTTTCTTCTGACTTTTATGTTCTCTGCTCCTTGCTCTCTTTTCCCTGGACTAGGATCTTTGCAGGGCAGAAGGCAAGGGACATAATAGCTAAGGTGTAGCCCTGGACGTGAAGTAGGTGGTGGTAACCATCAGTTCTCTCCACATATTGTCTTCTTCAGCACCTACCTCAGCAAGAGCTAATTTAGCAATTGATGAATGGATGAATGAATGAATGAACGAATCAGACAAAGAGAAAAGTTGAACCTGACACAATCACCGCTCTTGAGGCATACCTGATTTGGGCCAAGGGAGAAAGACCGTGGACAAGCTAGCCAACTCCTCGAAATCCAACACCCCACAGAGGTCTGTCCGAGGGGAGCGTGGGCCTCACTTCTGTGAGAAGGGCTGGAGGGAGGTGTCGGCGTGTATATGGAGCCAAGCATTCTGTCTTGGCCCGTGAAGCAGGGATGCCTGTAGGCCACTGCCTGGAGGGCTGGGAGCTTGCCGGCTGCTGGTTGGGAAGGGTCAGGGGTCTAGAGTCTGCGATGGGTGTGGGGTGAGATGGGGCATCTGGAGGTCACTGTGACCGGGTGGGCTTTGATTCCTAAGGCTGTCTGTCTTCATCATACAGGCAGTGTATGTGCTGGGGATGAGCTGGAGGTGGGGGTCCAAAGGCTTCTAGGAAGCGCGTCGGTAGAAGGTTAACTTTAGCTAGGGAGTGGAGGGAGGGTTGGAGGGAGGCTGGGAGGCCGTGGCTCCCGGGGGCCTGAGTCAGAGCAGGGGTTTGGGGGGGTGGGCAGGAGGTGATGAACGCGAGCTCTACCAAGAGGGCCGAATGGAGGGCTTGGCAACTGCCATGTGTGTGGTGTGAGGGAAGGAGAGAGCGGGGTGCAAGGCGTGCGTCTCCTGCAAACTGTGTCTTTCAGCCCCTGTTGTGTCCCAGCCTCTGGCGCTGGACATTCTACACAGGTATTTTATTGTACTGACAGCCCTGGAAGGTTGGGGAAAAGAGCGCCCGTTTCAATAGAGAAAGTGGCTGAGCGTCACGATAAAGGACTTAGCTGCGCAAGGTCGTGCGTGCCCCATGGGGGCATCGGACTGGCACCAGGGTCTGGCTGCCAAGTTCAGGCGCTTCCCGCTGCACCCCAGCACCTCACCTTCCCCCAGCGGAGAGGGGGCGGACCCTCGCCAGTTCTGGTGTCACCAGCTGGAGGCGGGAACAGGGGAACAGCTCAAGTGCCTTCCACCCAGCTCTCCTTGTAGCTACTTTTCCTGCTTTGGCCAAGTGTTGCTGTGAACTTCCATCTTCTGCTTTACAACCGGAAAGAGACAGGGCCTCTCGGAATGTGCTCTTTTCCTCTGGGAGGACAGTGAGCCTCAGGAACGCTGGCTCTCAGGGCCGTGTGGGCAGAGCTTGGCGGGCGGTGGCAGGGGGTGCTGTACCCTGACCTGAGGCTGATCGGGGGGTGGGGGGTTGTGCTTGTCCCCCCAGGTTAGCAGAGAAGGCTTGGAAGGCAGCCCGGGGACAGTGCTGCCCGTTGAGGTGGACAAACAGCCCCGCAAGAAAGCCAGCTGTGACACTGTCCCCTGGCTTCTGCTAGGACCTCTAGAGCCTGGCTGCTTGATCCTTGATGCACGTATATCTTTGCAACGTAACTGGAGCTTGTGCCTGGATTCAAACGTTCCCTGCGTCCCCCCCTTAACCACGAGGCATTTCCTGCTCCCCGTCCAGAACGTGGCATCGGAAATCTGTATATTAAATTCGTGTTTGATGGATCAGGATCTTCCAAGGCCATTTGTCCTCTTTCCCCACCCCCATGACCACGGCCACCTGGTGAGCTGCTCAGTGTCACCAGGCCGCCTCTGGCAGCGGGGCTGGGGTGGGAGGGGGTGGGGAGGAGCAGAGCTGAGGATCCTGACCTTTCTGCATGACTGGGAACCAGGGAGGGTGGGGTGGGGAGGGTGGCGTGTGAAGACAAGGGCCTGATGGAGGCAGTGAGGTTTTGCAGAACCTGGGGCTGGTGGAGCCTTGCTGTGCTGCCCTTGGGCCAGTGGCAGCCTCCAGTCCCGCTCAGGCCCCCGCCCATGGCTCTGGGCCTCCCGAGTGCACATAGGCCACGCAGCTGAGCTTGGACTAGAAGAACATGCCTTTGCTCTGCATCTCCCTTGAAAGATTCAGATTCACCGCATTTTAGTGCGCGTTGCATTCGCAACTTGCAGTGCGCTTTGTCCTCGCCTTGTTAATGTGGTAGCATACATAGCAAACCCATGAGTCTCCCCCGGGGTGGACTGAATAGCGTTTCATGTGGTTAGAATTGTGTTTGCCATCTCCCACAATCTTTCCACGTGCACATTCGAAAGTTACTCGAACGAATGGTAATTACAGGTTTGGAAAGTGGAGTGTAGAGAGAGCAGTTGTGAAGGGACCCAGTGTTAGGTGCTGGCGGGGCTCACGGGGCTGGAGGGTGGCCGGGCTGGGACGTGAGAAGGGCAGGGCATTGGGTGAGTGGGATGTGCATTTCAATTGCGTACTTCCTGCCCCTCACTGAGCTCTCCTGGGGAACGGAAGAGAATCTGCTGGGCCACCTAATTAAACTTGTCTGGCTCTAATCTCATGCTGGATTTGTGCAAATAGAAGGCCTGGGAACTGCAAATGGCAGCCCCTTCACATGAAAGGTGTATTTGCGGTGGGCATTGTGAGAGTTGCAAGCTAAGTGGGGCTTTGCAAAGGACACCCAAGAAAGGGAGCTGTGTATGATTGGAAACAGAAAAGAATGTATTGCCTTCTACTCTTTAGGACCATAAAGGGTGCTGGGGGGGTGGTGCAGACACGGAGTCCAGACTCCAATCCTTCTGGCACAGAACTGCCCAGCGTTGTTGGTTTTCCCGAGGCCCTGAGCAGGGAGCCCTGGTCAACCGGCCTGCGTCCTGGGCCAGGGCCACCAGACAAGCCTTCAGGACAGGCCGATCTCGGGTCATCTTTCCCTCCAACACGAGTTACCCCTCGTCGTGACTATTGGTGCATGAAAGCAGAGTCTTGAATGCATGGGGGTCTCTTAAAGTGCAGAAACACAAGTTCTAATTCCTGTTTTTCCCTAGTCTTCCCCTGCCCTCAGTGAAGTCCTAGCATGGTGTTCATTCCTAAATTTTTACACAATAACCCACACCGTGGATAGTCACGTGCGCGTTCTGAATGTTGTCCTGTAGCATAGTAAACAGAAGAAGGAATTTTGGAAGCAGTAGAGGGATTTGCCTCGGAGCAAGTGCTTTAACCTTTCTGAGTCTTAGTCTTCTCGTTTCTAGAATGGGGTAATGCCTATTGCACAGGACTGTGGTTTAACTCCACTATGGTACTGGGCCCCCACTAGCCCTCTCCAAATCTGAGGGGAGCCGTTAGTTAAAAACTAGGAGCAGGTGCTCAAAGAGAAAAACAGTCCCCCAGTTGGATTGGACGTCTTCCCAGAAACGTGCATGGTCCACCCAAGCCACCATAGCACCCACTGCTCTGTCCAGATTGGCTTTGGAGTCTCCCATCAGGAGGGACTGACCTCTCCTTTCACGCAGGTCAGGGGCAGGGGTGCTGAGGGGAGTGCTGAGCGGCAACTTCAGGAGAACTGGGCTGGGGGAGCGGTGATGCCATCCATGACCTACTGAGCTGTGAGCTTCTGGAAGGTTTACCTTCTGTTTTATCATCATTTTTGTCATTCCATTTATTTCCCTATTAGGATATATGGAAAACTTAAGCCGAGAAGGGCCTTGCAGTGGGGTAGCATGGAAATAGGGTGCCAAGAACTCTTTAAAAAGGTTAAAATGTCCTTCCTGAAATAGACGCCACCATTGAAAATACATCACCCGTGTGTTCAAACTGGAACTCTTCCACAACACAGTTGTAGATAAAGAAGGCTCTAAGGGGAATATCTGAAAATGACAATGTATTTGCATGCCTAGCATTTACAGAAGCATGCCTAGGTGAACTCACGGGGCTGCCTGTGCAGAGGGTCTAACTCAGTCCTGACAACCTGGCCGATGAGGCGGTGGTTCTCTCCATTCCGTAGTCTGCCCATCTCTGCACATAGGGGGTGTGCAGTGGGACTCCGCCTCCAGGGGCCATACTCCAACGCCAGGCCTGAGGGTTGCACAGAGCAAGGAATGCATTTTGTAAAAGGTTGCTTTGGAAATCTTAAAGCCAAGGGGCGCCTGGGTGGCTCAGTCGGTGAAGCGTCCGACTCTTGATTCCGGCTCAGGTCATGATCTCAGGATCCTGGGATCGAGCCCCGCATTGGGCTCCGTGCTGGGTGTGGAGTCTGCTTAAGGTTCTCTCTCCCTCACCCTCTGCCTCTGCCCCTGCTTGCTCTCTCTCTTTCTCTAAAAATTAACAAATCTTTAAAACAGCATCTGAGGCTGAGGCACAAGTGCTGATGAGTATGTATGTTCAACTAACGAGAGACCCAGTGACAGGTATTTTGTTGTGAATAAACTCAGCATTTGAGTTGCTGCTTCACCCCTCGCTTTCCCCAGCATTGCTTGATTCATCAGGATGTGTGAATCCTTTCTCTGCAGACGAAGGAACGAGCTGGGGGAGGAGGACACTAGGAGCACGAACCCACGGGGTGGCCTCCCTAGATCTCAGTCCCGCCCTCCTGCCTCATCCGGACTTGGAATGTGCGGCGTTCTCTGCCAACGACAGCTGAACATCACCGTTCATTCTGGGGCCGGAGAAGAGCTAAATCACCTCAATCCAGATCTCAGGTAAAGAGCTTAAGGTGAGGGGGGAGGGGCGGAAAGAAAACACCCGACAAATGATGTTAGTAAAAACAAAAACAAAACCCAAAAAACCAAGAAGCAAAATGAAAACCTGAAAAACAATGGAGGAAAAGAAAACCCCCTCTCTGATCTGGAAATTTCTTAGACACGGACATAGAACATGAATATGCTAGATCATTAGGCCATTTTGGATTTGTGACTACATACGAAATAGATTATTTTCACTTCCCAGTGGGTATAAAATAAGGGAAGTGAACCTACTTAGAGTGGGCATTAGTGGGATTCTAAGCTTGATTCGTGCCAGGAAGGGTGCAGGGAACAAGTCCACACACGAGAACTGGTCAGGTCACGAGATGATGCAGAAAGCCCTAAGCAGCTTAGGTTAATCACCGGTGGGAAATTATTAGGATAGTAAGGAATGACTAGTTGTCTTTGGCTTTTAATTCCAATTTTCACAGGAGTTAATGAGGGCTCTAACACGGTGGTAATGAACATGTGCATGTCCTATGTTCTTAACCACTGGATGTGGACAAGCCGCGGGACTCGAGAAAGGTGCCCTTGATTATTTGGCATCTGTGCTCCTGCAGGAGGTCAATTGCTTCATGACACAAAGACAAACCACCATAAAAAAAAAACAAACGGAAATTTTAATTTTTTTTTCTCAGTGGCAGATTCACATCACTGTTCCGATATGGATTTCCAGTAAGTCTAAAATACTGCTTTTTGGAGTTGTAAAAATTCCATTACAGAAACACAGAGAACAGAGGATAAATAGAATCACATCAGTTTGTCAGATGGTTGTTCTAAACATTCTGTACCTTATTTTCCTGTAAGAAAAATTGGAGGAACCAAATTGGAAATTCCATCAGCATAGGACGAGGGTCCGGGGGGTGGGAGTGGGGGGAACAACCTAACAGGAAATGATGACATCAGTCATCTGGTTCACTGGCAGCCCTGGGTTCACGTCTCTGAGGAAGTTGGCCTGTTTGTGGGTACTTTGTATTATGTAGAAAACCTGTAATTTCAAAAAACCAAAGAAAATCTAAAACATATACTATATAAAAACAAGCCATTGCTTTTCAATGTTTTTTTCCCTTGAGACACGAACTGCTTTAAGTGAGAGAGGGGTCAAAAGCTTTAATGGACAACAATTTGTTATTCAACCGAAATATTTTATACAGACACTTGGCAGATTTGGTACATGGTTTAAAAGTGAAGTTTTACAAATTTTATCAAACTAAATTAATAGATGGACAGACTTTTCAAAAAAGTTTTAACTGCCAAATGGTCAAAACCTTAAATTGTTTTTAAATCTCAAGACTAGGGACCATAGGGAAAAAGCTACTCCTAACACATAACTGTTATTGTAACAAAGAGCAGGTTAACAGATGGCGTTAAAGAAAAATTAAAAAAAAAAATTTTTTTTTAAAGCTGTAAACACTGTTAAAAAGCTAGAGTTGTATTCCAACTTTAAAAGTATAACTGAAGTGGATGGTGATGTTCAAAACTAATGTTCTTACAGAAATAATGTCATAATGTTAACACAGTTTATAAAGCACTGTGAATGAACACGCTCAACAGTGTGTAGTTTCAATGAATTTAAAATCACACATGATCAAAATATTCACCAAGGACAGTCTTAAGGTGTCTAAAAAGATCTATACTAAAGGTTTGGACAGAGAAAGCAGGGATACGCTTGGTTTCTTAAAAGAGTCACAATACAGCAAATGCACATTATAGCTACAATTACACTAGTCACAATTTTTAATCTTACAGAATAAAGCTATAGTATGTGAAATTACAATATATTTATCTCCTTTAAAACCATTTTTAAAGAAGGGCACATCTGTCATTTTTTAGAAGTCAAAAAACCAGCAGAAAGATGTAACTGACAAATGCAGTCTTTAAAATATTTTGTGGCTAATTACATGCTAATTTTCAAAATACAACAGAATTTTTGGTCCATGAGGCCCATAAAAAACTAAATGCAGGTAAGGTATTCCCATTTGTCAAGAGAAATACAAAGTTCATGAAAAAATTTCAATACTTATTAAAACATCTGTTGCCAGAATGCTTTTTTGTGTGTGCGGTTAAACACTGAGAAGTACCTCTAATAAGTAATGGATAAGACAGAATAAACAAGGAAATTCGGATGCTTTAATAGGACCGCCTTGCAATCCTCTTTGGAAGGCCATCAGTAATAACACTGTCTTTGAATGTCAACTGACACAGTTCTTATTTCTTACATTAACATGTGTCAGGACTTCCGGCTTAATAATCCTGGGTTTTCTCCCTCTGGGCCGGGGAGGCGCGAACGCCGCCCACCAGCCCAGCCGGGCCGCTGCTAAGGAAGGTTTTATTGCCCCACGGCCACACTGCTCATTTACTTTCTCATCTGCGCTGCGTTTGTGTTGTATGAGCCGAGATGAGCAGTTTAGAGAGACCAGATGACTCTCAAGGCCTGGATGAGTTCCTGCCTGATCCTTGACCGAAAAAGTTGGGTCAGTCCCGGCCCTAGGGAGTTTCCCAGGCCGATCTGAAATAATGCGTGCTTCTCTAGCTTGGATTAACTCACTTTCTCTGATGCTAATGCACGTGTGTAGTTCATGGATTTTACACTTCGTTGTATTTGTGGGTGTATACCTAGGAACTAGCTCATCTTGAGTAAGTCAGTTGGATAGCAAAAATGAGAACGAAAACAAATATACCTTAGGGTCAGTGCCATTAAATCGGGGGAAAAACAGCTCGAGAGTTTTCAAAACACACACACACACACACACATACATATCCAGAGCCCTATCTAACCTATCACAAACTAAGAGCTACAACATAATCAAAGTATATTTGTTTCATAAATATATTACTGTCCATATACATGGATACATCCGTAAAAGACATGTTAAATAATTATCTGTATAATCAATACTACTTTAAGTTTTTTGTGTTTTAAAATTACACATTCTATTAAAATTATCAAAATAACTCTTTAAAAATACCAGGAATAAAACCACTGAAGAGTTGCTTTCCGTTCAAGTGGTTCTAAAACCTTCTCGTTGGTCACTGGGCTGCAGGCTTGGTCCTCCACAACTCAGACGTAGTTCGGTGAGGGGAAGGTCAGACCGACAGCATAACACCCTCTCCCGTTTTTAATACTTTTGACAAGTATGTAGGCGTGGATGTATATATACATATAAAAATGCTCTTTTTTTAAGTTATATTACATATTCTCATAAAGGAAATTTCATAAAAGCACAAAGTTCAAGTTTCTACCAGTATCACACATTTGATACTGGGGTGCGTTTCTTTCAAACGTTGAGGTCAACGACAAACTCTATCAGGATACAGAGATCGTAAACGGACGGAAAACAGACGTATCACGTGCAGGGAGGAAGCCGTGAGGGCCGGGACTCGGCCAGCTGGATGCTGCTCCCTCTCTACTGAGACACCGAGACCGGGAACTGGCTAATTACTGGGTAAAGTACAGCCAACTGTCAGGGGCCGAATGCTCCAATCGGAATTCTCTCTCTTCTAGCAGGTGAGCGCTCTGGGCATTTCTCTGCTAACACCTCCCTCTCCAGTTATCTGCTATCAAATCTGGTCGAAGATAGGATTAAGGTGAAAGTTTTGGCTGCAATGAAGGTTGGGATCAGCTATGGACTTAATTTAGTGATGGATCCTTTTACTTATTGCTTGAGAGAATTAAGAATTTGCTGTATCTAAAATCTTCCAAATCTCTCATTCTTAAGCTCCGAAAGCAACATGGGTGCTTGAAAAAAAAAAAAAAGGGAGGGGGGAGGGGACACATTGTTCTCTTGACCTAAGAAAACTGGTACTTCTTCACTCCCAGGTCATTCTACTGAAGGCTTTCAGTGCGAGCAGTTTAGAGCTATTCACTTCAGGACAGGCAGTGGCGAGCTACACTCTTTCCATGGTTTAAAACCCACGAAGCAATGACAAATAGTTAGCTAAAAACACGAGCAGCTCAGACTGAAAGTACGATACACAAGTCACTGAAGATCTTCCTGAAATCGATTTAGTAAAGTGTGGCAGAGTCTTCAGATGGTGAAAATGCTAACATGAAGAAAATGGGAGCAAAACCTACAATTTAAAAAGGATTTCATACTAAAAAAAAAAAAAAAAAAAAAAAGGCTTAGAACAGGACTAAAACAAACGGTACTCCACATCTGTAACCCTATTTTTGGTACTGGTTTACTTCCACACTTAAACTTGTTCTACTGAGAGTGACGGACGAAATCAGGGAGAAGAGATTCACAAAGTGAGCAGGGTCGCACCCAGACATCACTCAGAATGGTTTGCGTGTCACCGTCTGCATGGTTTCTGGGTACAGAGGAGGGCCACACTCACCTCAACAACAACAGCAATAATTGTGTAGAACACCACTTTCCTGAATTAAGTTTGCTGAACACGGTTCAGATTATTGGATATGTCAATATGCACAATGCCTTTTAGAAGCATTTACTGTATACCCAAATCCTACTTCGTGCAACACACAGTGTCACACAAGTAGTGAAAATGTTATCCTAGTCAAAGGTGCTTGGACATTATTTTCAGGCAGCATTTTACCTTTATTTTTAAGTTCTCGCTAGATAAGTTTTAGGAGAAAGAAAATGCCAATAAATGTATTTAATGTATTTTAATATATTCTATAAAACTAAGACAGACACTTTTACTTACCTAAATTGTTACTTTTATCTTCTACCCTATCCTAGACCTCAATTTTACTTTAAAATTTTGTATTTAAATAAGGGATAAAATGTTGCCCAAAAGTCTAATCATAGTTACACATTTGTGTTTTCACTAGATCTACAAATCAAAATAGTTCTTATAGTTAAAAAGATACAATTTGTATCAACAGTAAAAGGTACTTTCTGGCTTTTCAGGGCTTTCCTTCAAACTGCAGCATGGAGAATGGTCGGAATACCCCGGGCATCGAGGCAGACGACAGACACAGATCAGGAGGGGGTCTGTCGCACGAAGTGAAATTCGGAGCCTGGAGGCAACAGTGAAGTCACGTGAGGTACCCGACTGCCCCTCAGTGCGAGGTCTGTCTGCTGAGGACAAAGATGAATTCGCATCTAGCAAAACCCATGACTCTGAAACCAGAAATATCCCTTACTAATACTAGAACAGACTTTAGTCTGTAGCTAAAACTACACTATTTGTGGCAAGAATCTGGCCTTAATAATATAACAGGCCCCCCAAAAAACTACCTTCAGGAAAATGGAAAATATACAGTATCTTACAAACATTTTTAAGTTACCACTTAACAACACGTCCACCACCACCATTCCTATAGTGCAGTATCGATAAATTTTGCATATCCTCAACACATACACCCACCTCAGGCCAGCCTTGATAAATAGCAGGAAAGCTAAAGAGTATATTAAATATAAAAGTTGCATTGAGAATAATTAGATTCATTAAAAACAGGCAAGTACTGTGAAAGGGTTCTTTTATCCAGTATTGTGCCCCGAAACAAGAAGGACGAACACATTAAAAATACAGGTTAATGAGAATCTGGGAATTCAATTCCATTTTCTACCGTCTAGAAGCACATCATAGCTGGATAACAAAGCTCTAAACTGGAATAGTTACGGCTTTTGCCTTACTCGTTAAAAAAAAAAAAAAAAAAAATGGAAACAATTTTTCCATTGATTGCATCTGCTTTCCTTTAAGTCAACCGTATTAAATTAATTAACAGAAAAAAAAAATCCGAACAAAAATAAAACGATGAAAAGTGCCATATTGTAAATCATTCTAATATAGACTGTTACCCATTTCCATATAAACTGGTAACTTACATTTTGTTTAAAATATAAAGTCAGTGCTGTAGTATATCTTTGTTTCTATAAATAATGATTATAGCACAAAGGAGCCCACCTTCCCCAAATAAAAATAACTTAAAAAGCTGTAAAAGATTCCAACTAAGCTTGGCTTGCAAAAATAGTCGGCTAGGGTCTAGTGAAATGTTCGACATTCTGAAAGTATCGTAACTGCTTGCAGTTGATAGACAAACACCAAGTTAATAAAACACGAAACAAGGATAAAAAGTGCTGCATATAAACCCCTGATGCACCAAAGATTAATATCAAAGATCACAGGGACCTCTAATAAATCAAACTGGAACAATTTCCAGCCAAGGAGAGAGCTTTAAAAAGGGAAGGCTTAAAAAGAAGTTCGAGTGTAACGCAATCCCGTGACACTTGCACTACGGGGGGCTATGCATACAGGTTCCAGGATACAGTGTTTCACATAAATGGATACTCGATAACCTCCTTGCCGAGAAGGGATCACGTGTGCTACTGTAGCAAACCTCCCTCAGCCTTTGAGCTGAACACAGACTACTCGACACCACAAGGGTGCATCATCTTTCAGTAGCCCAGCTGTGCCTTCTCCACCAGGATGGCCGCGGCGAGCTGCTGGGCGTCGGTCACGTGAGGGTTCCTCTTCATGACCGTCCTCACGAGGTCCGGCGGGAAGATGTTGCACAAGTTGACGTAAACCTTCTCTCGGCTGTCGCGGTACCGCGGAGGCTCCGGGGCCGTCCCGCCGTACGGCACGCGCCACGCCGGCTCCGGCGGCTCGGCCGGGCTCTGGAAGGGGAAGCGCGCGGCGCCGTCGGGCAAGGAGTAGGTCTGCCGGTAGCCGTACGCGTCCGGGCCGAAGCCCTGCCGCTCCCAGCTTGCCAGCCCTTCGGGGCGCGGGTAAGGCTTTCTCGGCCGGGAAGGAGAGCCGTCGTACAGCCGGGAGTCCGAGATGCTGTCTGTGCGCGTGGCCACGAGGGACCGGCCCAGGTGGGGCGCCTTCGCGGGCGCGGAACTCGGCGCGGAGGGGTACTCGCCGGGGCGGCCGGAGCGGGCGCCCACGGCCGGGTGCTGCAGGTGCACGGCCAGGTGCGGCAGCGGCGGCTTGTGATGGTACTTTGGTTCTTCGTGACTGTAGCTTTGCACTCTAGCTAAGGGGTCGTGGAAATTCTGCAGGAAGGGCTGGGAGTTAAGGCGGCTGTGCGGGCGCATGTGTTGGCACTTGAGACTCTCTTCCAGCTGCGGGTCGGGGGAACTGACGTAGGACCGGTCGCTGTACCCCACGTACGAGTCGCTGCTCCCGCAGCTCATGCTCCCTTCACTGCTGCAGTCGGAGGCCACGGAGCTGATCCTGTAATCCGTGTCCAGGGAGAAACGCCTTTCAGGACTGCGCGGGCCTGAGATACTCAGATTTGAATATGCATTCAACATGGAGTAGTACCCGATGTCAACAGGCGAGTCGCATTTGGGATACTGTTCATAAGGCATTGGCGTTCCATGATTTTTGGTTGCCATCACCATTGGAGGATATTGTCCCTGGGGTCTTTGATCCTGAGGTGGGAAGTGAACTCCAGATGGAAGGCCATTGCTTAGAGATGTAGTGCTTTGGGGTTTTGCAGTAGAAGTAGCCGGGATACTAACTAAAGAGGGTACAGACCTGGTTTCCAATTTGTTTTTGGTGGGAAGCTTTTCCTCTAGGTCTTGGTAGACTTGGGTCCGTATGCTCGGGTCCGACTGCCTCTTCGGAGCACCTCGTTTGACGTCGGAAGTGCTGTCCGCTTTCGTGCTGCAGGGAACGCTGTTGCTCTTCACCAGTCCGCCTTCGTTGGCGGTTTTGGCCGCGGTGTTTCTAGACATGGCACGAAGCTCATCGGCCACCGACCGCTGCGGCTGACTGCCCCTCTCGGGATGGTAATATTTGCACTTGTGTCCATAGGTACACTTCTTTCCTACGAAGAGGAACATTAATTAGGCAAAGCAGCGTTCCACCAGGCCCTGGCAGCTCAGGGTTTTAACTTGTGAGAGGAACAAAGGCCGAAATGGAAGGTAAGCTAAGTCGCTCCTCTGTCCCTTCCTCTGGAGACCTGCTCCCCGGCAGTCCTCCCCGCTTCGGTCCTCTCTAGAGTGGCCGACACACTGGCTGGGTGATTAAGTCACCTCCAGGGGTTTGGGTTAATACCATACCCTGTGTCCTCAACTCCTCCCTGCCCATCCTCTTCCAGTCTGGCTTCGCAATCAGGACCTTCTGTTCTGAAGAGCAAAACGTACCGCGGTAATGTGCTAAACCCCTGCCCATCTGAGGTGTAGCTCGATGTCAGAACTCCACGTTTGTACCTGCCCGATTAAGCAGAGTTTTTGGAACCCATGTTTTAACTCTGGGAAATGCATTTGCATGGAACTCGACTAGGTAAAAATAATTACTTTTTTTTCCCCACGGCTAAGATGTTTAATTACAATTCAAAGAACCACATACTATGCCATCCAAAATATAACATATTTATTTTTATTACCAAAAGTTTAACAACAGACTGTGTTCTGAAGGCATATGTTTAATAGTTACAAGGAAAGTTACCGTATGGACAAGGCTGCTTTTTGTGTTCAGGAACAATAGGTTTCTTCCTCAGAAAATTATCCAGGCTTGGGCCGTGTCTGCCAAGAGGGTCATCAGGGGGCATGAACCTGTCAGGGACAGAATACGAAGTGATGTAGGAGGCTGATCATTTAATTCTGAAGACAGAGGGTAGAGACTGATTCACTCGAAGGTCTTTAAAACATTTTTAATCAAGTATTTTGACTCAGCGTTTATGGGGTAAAAAAATCTCAGTACACAGAATTTTCTTAATGAACACAAAAGTAGAACGTGTCAAGCTGAACTTGTACTGGTTTTAAGTCAAGTAAGTTTTGAGCCTTGCATGTTCTCATGAATTCTTTCTTCCTGTCAGTCTTGGGATTTTTGTGAGGACTTCAGAAAACAACACAATGCCATTTTAGGGGGACTCCGTGAGCCTCGATCTTGTCAAGTATAGAGGCCGGGGAAGCGAGGAGCAGTGGACAGGAACACGGACAACGGACCAACCCCGCTCCCGGCCTGGGAACATGCATACCCCCTCCTCTCCTTTCTTCCTGACCGTGGGCCCTTCAGGTATTAATTTTTGCAGATTAATACACTTTCCTAATTAAGTGACTGAGTTCACGCTGCACAGTTGAGATTCCACATCGAACCCCACAGCCCACTCTCTTTGCGCCTCAGCAGAGAGATGGAAAAAATCTCCCGGATGCAAGAGTTCACGGCATGCATAGCACAACAGGAAGAAGTTACAACTGAAGAGCTCTGCTACTTGTTATGTCAATGCTGGAACTTGAAATGGGCCAAGCAGTTACCCATGAAATGTGAACAATGTTAAGGGAGTGTCAACGTGGCTAAGAACACTTAACAAATACAGTGTTCACTATTTGTTAAAACAATGTGGCAACATTAAGAACAGAAGTGTCACTCAATCCTAGGATCTTAATACAACTATTTTCCATTCATGTGTTGCATTTTAGTCGTTTCTGTATGCATACACATTTCCCAACACAAATATAATTTTGTTTTGTCTTTCTAACAAATTTCCATGTTCCTCAATAGCCTTTATACTCATAATGCTGAAGAGCTGAAGAATATTCTGCTAGATGCAGAGCGGCTTAACTGATTTCTCTGTTGTACCTTCAGCTGCCTCTGAATTCTTGCAATTATAAAAAATACAGAAATGAACATATCTGGTCTTTTTCTCCTCAGACTATATATTCCCAGAAAGGAGATGATGGGCCTGAGAGGGTATACGTATTTCCAAGGCTTCTGTTAACCCACGCCAAACTGTGTGAGCAGTTTCACTGTATCTTTAACAGCACAGGGCACATGCAACAATATTTTTGTGAATTAAATGGGTGAAAAAATATGTTCTTTGTAAATTTAGTTCACATTTTTGATTATCAACAGGCGAACTTCCCCCCATTTTGGAAATACACTTATTTCTCAGGAGACCTGCTTTTTATTGTTCTCTGCCCATTTATCAACTTAATCATGACTGGAGTCTTACCATTGGTATAATATTTACAAAAATCACGTATTTTAAAAATAGATCTAAGTGATCAAGGCTCTAGGCAGATTCTGAAAGGCAGTGTTTTGGGGGGGTCGATATGTTCCAGAACCGTCCCTGTCCGTTCTGACAGATGTGCCATGTTCGCGTCCTACAGCGCAGGGGCCTGTCCCTCACCCACGGCTTCCTGAACCCCCCCCTCCCCCGCTCTGGCCCGGGGATCAGAGAAGTAGGCTATGGGGCTGTGGGAAGAGACGTGACTTGGGTCTGGCCTGTGGCAGGCGCAGCGAGGGCTCTGCGTGCAGGGAAGCAGGACCCCCCCGCCCTGCCCCACCGCCCCATCAGTGAATGGGTTCACTTACTTGTCATTGACAAAGGAGTACATTAACAATCGCTCATCTATGAACTTCTTCCACTCCGGTTTCTCGTTTGCCAGGTCCCTGTAGTTGTCATTGGACACAATGATCCCGTCTGACTCAAAAGCCAGCTTCACGATGAACCGGTCATCATAGCACACCACCCGCCTGCCCTGCACTCGTCGGGATGGTGTGAACACCAGGATTTTCTCCTTCTCTAATTTCCGCAGAATTTCTTGATCTGCAAGGACGATCGGGGCAGAATTTCACGAGTAAGTACAGACATAACACACGGGGCAACTTGCATACAACGTGAGCTTTTATGAGAGGAACTGATTTATGCCCTCATTTCATTAGGGATTATGATTTACAGTTTGTAGATAGAACACATTTTTAATTCCCAATATTTTTCCCTGAGGATTGTAATAATAACGGCTTTAATCATAGCCCCCAAAGTCATTAAAAACGGTTTAAAACTTTAACAGAATAAACATCCATTTGCTCAGTGATGTTTTTCATTACGCCGTTCTGACAATGCAGCTGTGTGGGGTTCAGGGGCGCCCGCGTCCTCCCCCCGCCAAAGCCCGTTTATTTTGTTCTTCTGTTTTCTGACGAGTGGAGGTGATGGGGGAGACTTTGAGGAGCACTAGTAGGGCCCCTGAGGTGGCGGGGAAGAGTCTTACGATGCGGAAGCTTCACTGAGGACACAGTGGAGGAAGTACTGTCACTACAGACGTGACCTTCACCTGTTTCGGGTCCTTTCCTAGGAAACACGTGGCAACAAGTGCAGCATCCTCACAGGGTGGACTGCGTGAGGAAGGGCTCAGATGTGAGTAGAGGGGAAAGCTGCCCCAGACAGAGTAAGGCTAACTAGAGGAACGCTCCTTGTCTTCTGTGGGCATGTTCGTCAGCACTTTGTAACTCGGACTTGTTTAGAGGGGTTTTGGTTTGTTTTGTTTTTTTAGAGGTGCTGGCGTCCCTATTTTGATTAACGATAAAAGTTCTCTCTCCACCATCCCTTCTTCCTACTTGGGCTCTTCTACCTCCTGTCTTCCCACAATTGTACATTCTGGCCCAGAGTCAGGAGGTCATGATTGAAAAAAAAAAAAAAAAGGAAAGAAAAAAAGTCCACTTCTCCATGTTTATTAACTGCAATTACTAATTTTTAAAAAATCTCTGTCTTCAGGGGAGACCAGGTATGGCGTGCCAAGTATTCTCCTTAAGAAGGTGTCAGTCACCAGACAGACACGCAGACTAGGTGAGCAAGGGCTGTAATCGCCGCAACAGGGTACTGGGGATGAGCCAGGGTCCCTCGGAGGGAACAGCGAGGGATTAGGGGTCGGCTGGTTCCAAAGCTGGCGTACAGACTTCATGATGTGCCTGACATGATTTCATCAGGACCGGAGCATTGGTTTAGAAGCGCACCAGAGCGGAATTGCTGGAAATGTGGGTGTTAGAAGCAGCAAATCATGCAGAAACCTCAGGTTCTGGCATTTTCTATACCTGGCAGTCATCCCTTATTGAGCCTCTGAGGCAGTCAGGAGGCTAGAAGTCAGGGAGCTGTCACACATGTAAGCACTTAGCACAGAGCCTAGCAAGCTCTCAACACTGTTCAACTGAATTTTAACAGCTGTAACTGTTGATCTCTTAATTACAGAAAACCAGGACAAACTGAAAAGCTCAGTCTCAACTACAGGATTTGTCATGTTATAATTATTTTTGTGTGTTGCCCTGATAAATGAAATGTCCCTGCTCTCAAAATGTTTCTCTCTCTTTCCATTAGCGCTCGGCCCAGGAAGCAAAGCAGGAGATACTCAGTAAATGTCTGTAGAATGAATGCATGGGGTACTTAGAGATGGATCTTCTTAGGTCTTCCAGGTTAGTGACTATGTTCATGAATAAGCCATGCTACTTTAATTGTGGAAGTGTTTACTCATACACGATACGCCACGGAGTGATTAGAGAAATAAGTGTGGTGGCCTAAGGGTCAACATCATCTTGCTTCATTTGCTTTTTCTAGAATAGCTAATGAGGTAAAAAGAATAGCCAATCTGGACAAATAATCCTAACTTAAATAGATACGGGTTCAGTATGGCTAGTAAGTTGAACTGCATCTCTAATTCCTAGCACAGCACCTGATACAGAGCTTTGTGCTTATAAAATCGGTGTTATCTCACTGGAAAAAGCGCTCATCTGAATCTCTGGGAGAGCCTGAAAATGTGGGTCAAGTTTCCTTTTTTGTACAGTGAAAAAATAATGGACTATTCAATTTACCAGGTTTTATCTGGTTGAAGGTTTTAGTTAGAATTATTACCCAGGGGGAGAAAACACCTCCGGACCTTTGAGCAGCCCTAAAGGCAGGGGTTAGGGTGCTGCCTCCCTCACTTTTGAGCCCCCAGAACTTAACCACCGCATGGAAGCCACGTCTTGTGTTATGTGTATTCTATACTGTATTCTTATTATGAAGAAAATCATAAGCGAAAATGTTTACTATATGATAAAAAGTCCGTTTATAAGTGGACCCAGGCAGTTCAAACTTGTGTCGTTCGAGGGTCAAGTGGAGCTGAATGCAGTTTACAAAGTACACTGCATCCTGATGCATTCCAGAGCCCTGGCGTGCTGGTACTTTAAAAATTAAACTCAGACACACCTGCCATGCCCACGATCCTTTTCCCTTCTTGGGCTCCTGTTCCTTTCATGTTCAAGCTTTCCAGTCATTTACACGTTTAAATATTGTTTTCTCTTTTTCGATTTATTTTCCCCCTGATTATTAAAAATATTTTAAGTTCCTTAAGCAAAATTAAGAAAGTAAGGGAAAATACTCAGAAGTAGGGAGAAATAAAACCTCAAAGTCATGACACAGAGTCAATTACTGTGAACACTTCGGCGTATTTCCTTCTAGTCATTTTTTGTGTATTCTGTTCTTGCCATCATTGGTCTAGGTATAAACTTCTATGGAAAAGGGCACTTCCTCAGATCATTAGAAATTCTGCCTAAATATTCTAATACATATTATAACTTCTTGAACCATTCTAGTGAATATAAATTTCAATAATAATGCACTGGATGTCTTTGTGGTTCTAAATCTTTGCCTGTAACACTGCTTATTTTCTGAGGAATTATGCCTAGAAGGGGAACTAGTAGATCCAAGAATATTAATATTTTAAGACCCAACTGTTCTTTAGAAAGGTTGTATCAATTCGTTTCCACAGCAGTGAAGGAAGAGGTCCCAGAGGCTTACCAGTTTTTCAATCTGCTAATTTGATGGGTGAAATACAAGAGTTGTTTAAATTTGTCATTTCTTGAGCTGCTAATGAGGCTGAATTTTTTTCTCTTATTGGGCACCTGCATTCTGTGAGCTGTCTATTCCTACCACATTACCATTTATATGCTGGGGAGAGCTCTGTTTGTTTTCCCAGCGTCTACGAGCTCTTTAGATGTTAAGGACATGGATTCTTTATTTGTTGTATTTTTTTCCCCTTAGGCAAATAAAAAAGTTCTCATTTTAAAGAAAATTTTCCAAAATACAGAAGTTTAGATTTTCATGCAATGAAAATTATCTTTTCCTTTGTAATTTCCTCCAAAAATTTTAACTTTACTAAAGTTTTCCCCAGCCATTCAAAGACTAGTGTTTTTGACAATTCTTCAACCATCTGGAATTTACTGTTATATGGTGGAAGATAAGGATCTAAATATGTATATTTTTTCCAAAAGTTATCCAATGTCTTGGTGCTTCTGGTTGAATTCTGACACCTTCTTCCCTTTACAGTTTATATAGACTAGGGTCTGATTCCACAGCTCTGGACTTCACCATGTCTTGCCTATTTATTCCTACCCTGGCTCAAGTAATGACTTGATGATTAATCTTCCCTTCAGGTATGTGGTCTCTCTGTTTTTGATTTGAAAAGTATAGTTTTCTTCACACAAGTTCCTCAGTTTTTGTTAATGTTGGAGGTGGGCAGAGGGGCAGGAAGGGTTAACTTCAGCAAAATGTTCAGCAACAATCATTAACAGTTTTTGCCTGAAACTCATACATTTTTAAATTACATTTTAAATTAATGTAAAAATTATAAAATAACACAAAATACACTGTATTGAGACGGAGTCCCTTCCTTCTACTTGACCCCAGAGAGCAGAGCTCCAGGGTCCTGCAGGTCTGTTGTGAACTACATCACTGACTTCATATTGCAGAAAGAGAAACAGAGGTCCAAGCATGTTGCTCAAAGTCCAACGGCTAGTAAGTGGCAAAACCAGAATTTTAATCTAGGTCTCCTGACTCCTATGCATGTCCCAAAGTCAAAATTTTACAAAATTTGAAGTAAAAAGTTTCCAAATTACAAAAAGAAAACAACCCCAAACCATTGGTTTATGGAGCAAGGATTGCTGTTTGCTTATCATCAGAGTTGATGGACATCTTCATCAGTGCAACATCTGACAGCGTCTGATGACCTGCCCGGGTACGTCTGAAGCTATGACCAGACCGCTCCCAGGGCTTACCTGTGATTAGAGCATCAGGCCGGGACTGCTCTTTTCTCCAAGCCGGAACAAAAACTGTAACATCTTTGTGGCCTCTTTCCAAAAACCAATCCACTGCCAATTTGATTCCCCGGCAGGAAAATACTTCTTTGTTTCCATGGCTGAAATATGATTTTAGAACACGTAAGACACAACAAAATAAATTCAACTTAATTCAAATTTGTCAGCATAAATGACCACCTAATTACAATAGTGATGGACTTCAAATTTAAGATGGAGTTGTACAGCTCAGAGAAACACAGAGAATCTGGAAAGCTGAAAATCTGTGAGGAAACATGAAAATTGGGATCATTCTTATGGGGAGAATAAAGAAAAGTGAGTTTTTCCAGTGTCAAGTTGTAAAGGTTAACTAGTCTGAAAGTTTTAATCAGGATGGGGGAGAAAAGGAAGGGGTCTCCACCACAGCAAAAACTTCAGTCAAATGTGAAAGAAGTCACCTAGAAAAAAATCTGTAAACAGAAAATCATGTTCACAATGCTTAATTGCCTACAAGAAACACTTCCCATGTCCTTTAAAAAAGACACCTGCTTTTAACAATATTGTGTTGGACAAGGATTAATGATGACAAAAGGGCATTCAAAATTGGATTAAGCAGTCTTAGCGCCTACAAGAAAATGCTCAGATGAAAGTGTAGTCACTCAATAAATACTTAGCTAGCACCAGGCTCTGCCTATGCACTTTAACCTAGTAATTCAAAAATTAACACTGATTCTAATGTTTGTTTGTAAAAGAAACAGTCTCCTGCTTTGAATATAACAACTGTTTTTTTGTATTTTTTTTTGCAGCTTGAGCTCCATAATGGAGACAGATATTCTTCACTCCTCAGTGTGAAGGAAATAAGGTAAGTAAATGCTCTAATTTTTAGCACAAATCAAATATTAGGTGTATTAACATATTCTACTAGACCTCTTGGGAAGTACTAGAACCATCTAAATAATCATTTCAAGGACAAAACAGAAAGACCAACTTGCTTTGTAGATCCTAAAGCCTATAAATGCAAATCACACAGACTGTTCCTGTTCCATAGAATGGTCTGGGGCAAGGTGACAGGTGGACTCAGATGTAGTGGAAGTTTCAGAGGGAGGGATAAGGGAAGCAGGAGTTTGAGGTCCTGGTTCCTAGGTAACTCAGGCTACTCGATGGCCCTGCCAATGCCCCAGCAAACGACACACAGTGATGCTGAGTTTCATAGAAAATACTACAATCAGTCTTCCGAAAAACTATAGAAAAGACTGGTATCATCTCTTGAGAGAATATACATATTATTCCTAAATACAAACATTCACTGACACCTGACCATATTTTTATTTTGTATTAATGCTTTGAAATCTAAGTATATTGTGCCTTGCTAGTCGTTAATGACGTGGTTTCCTGAGGCTTGAGCATTTAACTGTTTCTGGCTCTAAAGAGAGCACTGCATCAGCACTTTCTCCCTGGTGACTTCACTTGGGAAGGGAAATGGTCACATCTGACTCAGAAGATAAGATCTTCTATTTCTGCAAAGAATGTTCACAAGATGTGTGGCAACAGCAAATCATTTACAGTCATGGGACAAAGATTCTCTAGATGCTGAAACAGGTATTATCTCATCTGATACTGACAGTAAAGGTTGTTACTGCTCTCTCCTTGCCCCACAACCACCCCCCCCCCCCCAGCTCCCATCCAACAATACCTCACATGGAGAAAGCCAGCAAGAGGATGAAAGGTGTCACAGTGTGAATGATACACAGACACATACAAAGAGCCTGGGTTTCTGAGCGGATGGATCCACACCTATCTCTGATCTTGTTATTTGAGAAAAAATACCTCCTCTCAATTTAAGAAACTGTAGGCAAGTTTTCTATCATTTGTAGCTAGACTAAAGAAAACGTGGAAAGCTCTATGAATATGTATTTTCATGTAAAAACGTTAGAAGGACAAAACTATCAAATAATAGTAAAAAGAGAGTTCACAAGGATGCTATGATAATTGTGAACTGAGTCTCCAAATGAGTAATGCAAAAGATGATTGGATTAGTAGAAAGAAAATATTAATTGAATGATGGAGCAGAAAATGTAGTAAGAATACAGACTAGATCAATTACAAGCTTGATCTAATGGACATACACAGAAACCTGCACAAAATGAGAAAATCATTTCAAATACATGTGGAAGATTTATGAAACTGGCTATGTACTAGGCCCCAGAACAGATTACAACAGACAGCAAGAAACTGTATCATACAGACAATATTCTTGGACAATGTTATTACATTGAAGATATAAGGTTCTAGTTCAAAAATCTGTATTGCTTTACACTAGCAAACCAATTTAAAATTTTAACTAAAAAATCCCATTTGTAGGGGCACCTGGGTGGCTCAGTCAGTTAAGTGGCTGACTCTTGATTTCAGCTCAGGTCATGATCTCAGGGTCCTGGGATTGAGCCCCATGTCAGGTTCTGTCCTCAGCAGAGAGTCTGCTTCAGGATTTTCTCTCTCCCTCTGCCTCTCCTCCTTGTTCACACACACACTCTCTCTCTTTCTAAAATAAATCTTAAAAAAAATCCCAGTTGTGAAAGTAACAAAAACTAAAATCTAAAGATGAAAAGATAGACAAGAGCTTTATGGAGCAAACCAAAATGGAAAGCCTGTATTGAAGGGCATAAGTGAGGACCTGAATGAAAGGAACAATAATATACCATTTTCATGGATGGCGAGACTCTATTTATGAAGATGGCAATTCTCAGATTAATCTGTAAGTCCACTGCAATTCCAATAAAAGTCCTCAAAGGGATTTTTAGGGAACCTGAGAGGCTCATCCTAAAATTACTATGAGAAAACAAAAGACCAAGAATGGTTAAGCAATATTGAACAAAAGAGGAAGAACTTTCCTGTTGGCTGCAATACGTAGTATAAAACTACAGAAATCCAGTCAAGGTTATACTGGTACACACAAAGATTAAAAAACAAAATATATAACAAGAGTGAGCTGAAGGTAATACATGTGTATAAGTGACATTAGAAATTAATGAAGATGGACCATTTACCATGGTCCTAGGACAACTGATTATTTATATGGAAAGCAACTATTTTTATCTCCTACCATACACAAAAATAAATTGTAGATCAAAGATTTAAATATGAAAAATACTGTAAAACTTGTAAAAGAAATTATAGGACATACATTAGGATGGGGAATTTTTTTTTTTTTTAAAGATTTTATTTTAGAGTGTGTGCACATGTGTGGGCAGGGGGAGGGGTAGAGGGAGAGAAGAAAGGATCTTAACCAGTCTCTGTGCTGAGCAGAGCCTGAGATGGGGCTCAATCTCATGACCCTGAGATCATGACCTGAGCTGAAACCAAGAGTTGGAGGCTTAGCTGACTGAGCCACCCAGGTGCCCTGATGGGGAAATACTTCTTAAAGACGACACACAATCATGTGCTATCAAGGAAAAGATGAAAGATTTGCATACATAAAGCTTTATGCAGAAGAATAAACAAAAATGCCATAGATTGGGACAAGGTATTGCAATGTATAGGACCAAAGAAAAGGTAGTACTCAGAGTATATAAAGTACTCCTATACATTGAGAAGGGTAACCACTTTTTTAAGGCAAAAGATATGAACAGTGAATTCACAGAAGAGGAAACCCAAATGACCAACGAACATATGAAAAGATGCTCAATAGTGAAGACATGCAAATTAAAGCCAAAAATGAGACATCACTTCACACCCATCAGATTGGAAAAAATAAAGTCTGCAAACACCAGATGTTGCCAAGGATGTGTGAAAGTAGGAACTCATACGTTACAGGTGGGAGTGTAAATTGGTGTAACTATTCAGGAGAACAATTTGGCAGTACTTTATAAAGTTGAAGGCGTGCTTTCTCTAAAACATAGTAATTCCATATCCAGGTATAGTAACACCCCACACTAATATGAAATCAGGTTCAATGCAATTAGCAATGGGCTCTCATGCTTGACCCAGGCTCAGGGCTCACATGGGGGTGGGAGAGGCAGGCAAGGGTGGGTGTGTAGAGGAGGTCTCTGAGTCTCTGACACTTTCCCAGACAATCTTTTCCTCCTGATCAGACCAAAGAAATGAGTGCTAACCACGAAATCCCTGGAATGGTTGTTGTTACCTTGGAAGTGCCTCCCAGCTACCAAGGCCCAGAATCATCCCCAGAAATATTAAAAGCCCAAGCAGATAAATGACCAGTGGTTCCAAACTGCAGCGGGGACGTCTACAGACTAGGAGAGCTTTAGGAGACTGAACTCAATCTCCCCTTACTGAGGCGTGTTGAAGGATGTGCATCATCATATGTGCTGGATACAATACTTGTAGGAGGTTCTGATAAAGAATTATAAAAACGGGACATCAGAGCAAGCACACTGTAGCTCCTGGTGCAAATGAACTATCAGTTGAGTATTTACTAAAATAAGTAGGATGATGTTTAAGAACTGAAGTTTTAATTCCATATAAATAGAGAAGAAAATTCATTATAGTTCCGTAGTCACTTATGGGCTATGTCTGCATGCAGTAGTAAAAATAGCTAATTCTATATTTATGAATTGGCATGTTCTTTTGGTCCTTGATTTCTTTTTTATTTCAACAATTTGGCAATAAAGATGGTATACCTCATGTGAGTCCTTCTGATGCTGAATTTGTTGGAAGATCTGTGGCCATCTTTGATTAGGTAAGAGACCCTGAATGTTTGATAAAACATGTCCTTTTGACTCAGTGGGATTGGGTTCCCAGGGAAAATTCCAAACTCTCACTGCAAATTCTGAGTTCCTGTATAACACAGGCTCAAAGTTGGCATGTGATTCACCACTGGCTTTAATGGTAGAAGAATACAAGAAGTCTACCAGCAGGTAACTTTCTCAAAAGGCTTATTTTACTCTGTTCATGTTTGGAATAAGCATGCTTGGGCGCCTGGGTGGCTCAGTTGGTTAAGCGACTGCCTTCGGCTCAGGTCATGATCCTGGAGTCCCGGGATCGAGTCCCGCATTGGGCTCCCTGCTCGGCAGGGAGTCTGCTTCTCCCTCTGACCCTCCTCCCTCTCATGCTCTCTGTATCTCATTCTCTGTCTCAAATAAATAAATACAAAATCTTTAAAAAAAAAAAAAAAGGAATAAGCATGCTTATAAAAATCCTGCTTTGCAATAACCAGAGAAAGGCTCATTTGAAGTAGGCAAATTGATTTATTTATAGGGATTTTTAGAAATACCCTACTTAAAAGGATTATTTTTATCTCTGAATATCAGGAAATAAAAGAATGAACTGGGACAGTCAGAAAGAATGAATTAAACTCTAGGCTCCTTTCCCCTGGTTCTCAAGCCTTCTCGCTGTTGTTTCTTCTCCCCCTAACTTCCCTTTGCCTTCTTTGCCTGGGACTGAGAAGATACTTCCCAATGGCCTTAGGGTCTGAGAATAACTTCCCTGTGGAAGAGGGAGACTTGCTAGCCTTACTTGAATGTTTTGATTTGAGTTCTACCTGCAAGATCCCCTACATTCAACATGCAAAACATAGCTAGGGAAGCAGAAATGATGAAGAGGATGGAAAAAGGAGTCTTGAGAATTTGGATAAGAGACTGTCCTAGAATGAAGCATCCAGTTGGCAGATAGTTGCCCTGATAACTTGGAAGGAAGGGGAAACAAAAGGAGTCAGCCTACTAAAGAGTATATAGAGCCATACGAACCAACTTTTCATCTTAGGGTGAGGAAAATCAGCCTGATCCCTTGAGGGCTGTGAGGAGTCTGATGCCTTTTCCAAGTTAGCCAGGACTGCTTGGTGGATCAGATATGGAAAGAGTATATGTGCCTTGTTCCTAGCTGATATTCTCTATCTTAAGAGTTATTTTCCAGTACTCCGGAGAGATCTGCAAAGATGTACCAAGGTCCTCGATCACATGTCTTCAGTCCTACAGCCCTACGCATGAAGAGGGATACCGGCTGCTTGCGTGGAGGTTTGATGCAGGGAGGAGACATGATGGGGGCCAAGGCTGAGCCCCCTCACAGTGGAGTGCCATGGCCTCAGGCAGCTCTGACCATGCAGGGGGCAGATCAGAATAGACCCCTAATCCCCTTCACTGTTTTGGCAGCCTTGCTGTGGGTGGGATTCAAGCACAAGGAAGAGACGGGGTACTTGGATGGTAAGCATACACAGTTCCTCAGGGACTGGCTTTGGGAAAGAGGTTTTCCCAGAGTTTTGGGAAAAGATGGAGAAAGGTGAAGGCAAAAAGAAACTCAAGACTGCAATGTTACCAAGCCTTATAAAGGTGTCTTTTTCCTCCTACTTTAATCATTTCCTGTCTCCTACTTTAATCATTTCCTGTTGTTTCTTATGGATCCTAGAGCAATGTATTCTGCAATTTCTATTGTTTTTTCATGTTTCACCCAGGTACAGAAATACACACAAGTTGTGGGTATCTCCAGACAACCTTTCCCCTGTTCTTTCACCTGTGAGGTTCCTGAGTGGATCTGAGGTCACCTCTTGTCTCCCAGTGAGGGTTAATCTGTTGCAAAGAGACCTGCTGTATAAGCTACCATATTCTCTACTCCAGGTAGAGTATTTTTGAAACTTCTGGGAGACAAGGCATCTGAGTTAGTAAATGTGTGCTAGGGAGCTGCCAGGCTATGGGCCAAAGTTTGAAGAAGAGAGATTTCAGAACATCAGTGGCAACTAATAAACCACAAGGGAAACTAATTGTGGATTTATTAGTCATTGCAACTTTCCCAGCAGATTCTGTAATTCATTGTTCAGCCTGTACCAGACAGTAACATGAAATTAATTTGCAGACCAAGGGGCAGAAAGGGCTACTGAGTTGGCTGGGGTAACCCTGATACTTCTACGGAGGGACTCTAACTCACAGACAGAAGCAACTCCCTGTGAACTAGAAACTGGAAACCAGGGGAACTAAAATAAACACAGAGTATCTTGACCAACATATTCTTGGTAAGACTTTCACTATCCTAACTTTTCGTTCTGTAAATTCACTGTCTCTATCTAACCATATATATTTCTGTAACAAATTTGAAAAATACATGAATTCAACTTTTTTGTCAATTCCATTAGCACTCAAAATAACATGATTTGCTGTAACAACACAATATATACTTCTCAATGGAGAATTGCAGCTTACTTGCTTATTAACGTGGCATTAGGTTAGTCACCTATGATGGTTAGGTATAAAGGCATATTTTGTAATACAGAAAAAAATTCAGGGAAGTACACATTTTCATGTAGTTCACGTCAAAACAGGACCTGGAAGAGGGGGACAATGGGCCAGCCATTCCATCAGTCATATCTAGGAAAGAGAATTTCCTACACTTCCTTAAGTTATATATACACACATATCATTAACTGGGTTAACCAAAGGATGGGAAGGGTTACTTTAAAATTATAATTTATCATCCAGTGATAGACATGAGGAATACCTGAAAACATGGAGAAATCCGAAAATGGAACAAGGCATCTATTACAGGGACTGCCTCTTTTCAATTTTAATGGCATGAAAAAAAGGGAAGCCAAAGGAGTTTCTTTGTAACTATCTTTGGTTTGAGTATTTGCTTTGAATTAACATATTTCCTGCCATGCTTCTAAAGAACGTTGGAGGTACCGGGAGGAAGATGTAAGTAGTAAAAGGATCCTGAGCATGCCTCCTTCCTGGGGCACACTGCGGCAACCCCTGCAGGTACCCAAGGGGTTTCACACCAAGATACTAATTAAAATGGCAAAAATTAAAGAGCATATTCAAAGCAGCAAGAGAAAAAAGAACTACATTCAAGGAAGACCCCATAAGGCTATCAGTTGATTTTTCAGCAGAAACTTTGCAGGCCAGAAGAGAGGGGCAGGATATACTCAAAGCGCTGAAAGGGGAACAACCTACAGTCAAGAATACTCTAGCTGGAAAGATTACCCTTCAGAACTGAAGGAAAAAGAGTTTGGCCCACAGTCTTACAAGAAATATTAAAGGGACTTCCTTAAGTGAAAAGAAAAGGCCCTAACTAGAAGAAAATGGAGAAAAAACTTCACTGGTAAAAGCAAACATAATGGTAGCAGATCAATCACTTATAAAGCTAGTACAAAGGTTAAAAGACAAAAGTAGTAAAATTCTATCTACAAAAACTAGACAAGGGGCTCAAAGATGTAAAATATAACAAACATAAAACATGGAGGGGAGTAAAAATATAATCTTTTAGAATGTGTTCAAACTTAAGTGACCATCAAATTCATATACACTGCTATATACTTAAACCTGTAATAAATAACACATAAGAGAAAGCCAAGCAAAACACTAAAAGTCTTCAATCACAAGGAAAGAGCAAGAGAAGAAACCACAGAAGTATAAAAACAACCAGAACACAATGACCAAAAGGGCAAATGGCAATAAGTACATACCTATCAATTACTTTAAATGTAAATGGACTAAATGCTCTAACCCAAAGACATAGTGCCACTGAATGATAAACTGATCTCTATGATCTTACAAGCAACTCACTTCAGACCTAAAGACACATACAGACTCGAAGGGATAGAAAAACATACACTATGCAAATGGAAGTGAAAAAAAAACTGGGATAACAATATTTATATCAAGATAGACTTTAAAACAAAGACTGTAACAAGAGACAAAGGACATTACATGATGATAAATCAATCCAACAAGAGGATATAACCATGGTAAATATCTATGTTCTCAACATAGGAGCGCCTAAATACGTAAATATTAAACATAAAGCAAATTGACAGTAATACAATAGGGGAATTTAACACCCCACTTACATAACCCAAACAGAAAATCAACAAACAGTGGCTTTGAAGGACACTTAGACCAGATAGACCTAACAGATACAGATAGAACATTCCCTCCAAAAAGAGAATACACGTATTCTTTTTAAGCGCACATGGAACATTCTCCAGTATAGATTACACATGGGCCACAAAACAAGTCTCAACAAATTTAAGATTGAAATCAAGCATCTTTTTTGAGCACAAGGGTATGAAAAAAACTGGAAGAAACACAGGGAATAAAGTTCTGCATGTCTATACATTAATAATGAACTAGCAGAAAGAGAAATTAAGGAAACAATCCCATTTACAACTGCATCAAAAAGAATAAAATACCTTGGAAGAAATTCAATGAAAGAGGCGAAAAACCTGTACTCTGAAAACTGTAAGACACAGATAAAGGACTTGAATAAATATTGTTAAAATGTCCATACTACCCAAAGCAATCTTCAGATTCAAAGCAATCCCTATCAAAATACCAATATTATTTTTTTACAGAGCTAGAACAAGTAATTCTAAAGTTTGTACGGAACTACAAATGACCCCGAATAACCAAAGCAATGTTGAGAAAGAACAAACCAGCTGCAGGTGTCCCAATGCCAGATTTCAAGAGAGACTACAAAGATGTAGTAATCAAAACAGTATGGTACTGCCACAAAAACAGACTCAGATCAATGGAACTAAACTGAGAGCCCAGAAACAAACCCACATTTCTATGGTCAATTAATCTATGATGAAGGAGGCAAGAATATACAATGAGGAAAGGATAGTCTCTTCAATAAATGGTGCTGGGGAAACTGGACCATTCACTTTCTTACCCCATACACAAAAAACCCCAAGCCTCAAAATGGATTAAAGACCTAAATGTAAGTCCTGAAATCCTAAAACTACTAGAAGAAAACTTAGGCCGTGATCTCCTGGACATCCAACCTTAGCACTATTTTTCTGGATCTGTCTCCAAGGCAAGGGAAACAAAACCAAAATAAACAGCTGGGAATACATCAAACTAAAAAGCTTTTGCACAGCAAAGAAAACCATTAACAAGGGGCGCCTGGGTGGCTCAGTCGTTAAGTGTCTGCCTTCGGCTCAGGTCATGATCCCGGGGTCCTGGGATCAAGCCCCGCATCGGGCTCCCTACTCCGCGGGAAGCCTGCTTCTCCCTCTCCCACTCCTCCTGCTTGTGTTCCCTCTCTTGCTGTGTCTCTTTCTGTCAAATAAAAAAAATCTTAAAAAAAAAGAAAAAAGAAAATCATTAACAAAATAAAAAGGCAAGCTACCTAACGGGTGAAGATATTTGCAAAATGATGTATCTGATAAAGAGTTACTATCCAAAATATATAAAGAACTCACACAACAAACAAAACAAAAACACAACTCAAAAAACCCACAAACAATCTGATTAAAAAATTGGCAGAGGATCTAAACACTTTTCTAAATAAGAAATAGATGGCCAAGAGATACATGAAAAGATGCCTAACATCACTAATCATCGGAGAAATGAAAATCAAAACCACAATATCACCTCAAGCAAGTCAGAATGGTTATTATCAAAAATGCAAGAAATAACAAATGTTAGTGAGGAAGTAGAGAAAAGAGAACCTTCGAGCCCTATTAGTAGGATTATAAATTGACTCAGCCACTACAGAAAACAGTATTGATGTTCCTCAAAAAACTGAAAACAGGAATACTATACAGTCCAGTAATTCTACTTCTGGTATTTACTCAAAGAAAAAGAAGACACTAATTTGCAAAGATATATGTACCCCTGTGTTTACTGCAGCATTATTTACAATAGGGAAGCAACCTGTCTACCAGTAGAAGAATGGAGAAAGAAGATGTGGTATAGATAATGCAATGGAATATTACCTAGTCTTTAAAAGTATAAAATCTTGCCATTCACAAAAACATGGATGGACCTAGAGGGTATTCTTTTTTTTTTTTTTTTTAAGATTTTATTTATTTATTTGACAGAGAGAGACAGAGAGAGAGAGGGAACACAAGCAGGGGGAGTGGGAGAGGGAGAAGCAGGCTTCCTGCGGAACAGGGAGCCCGATGCGGGGCTCGATCCCAGGACCCTGGGATCATGACCTGAGCCGAAGGCAGACGCTTAACGACTGAGCCACCCAGGTGCCCTTCAGAGGGTATTCTGCTAAGTGAAATAAGTCAAAGACCAATACCACGTGGTTTCATTTATATAAGGAATCTAAAAAAGAAAACAAAATACCAAAACAAACATACAAATGGTAAGAATCAGACTCAAAAATACAGAGAACAAATTGGTGGCTGCCAGAGGGGAGGAGTATAGGGGAATAGGTGAAATAGGCGAAGGGGACTGAGAGGTACAAGCCTCCAGTTATAAGTCACAGGGGTAGAAAGTACACCTTAGGGAAGATAGTCGATAATATTTTAATAACTTGTACGGTGACAGATGGTAAATGCATTTCACTGTAGTGAGCATTTTCTAATGCATATAATTGTTGAATCACTATGTTGTACACCTGAAACTAATACAGTATCTGTCAACTATACTTCAACAAAAATAAGATGGTGAACTTACAAAAAAAAAAAAATACTTGGAAATCACTGATTTTTATTCTCGTTTTGACATTTATGTAGCAAGTATATTACTTATATGATCCAAGGAAAGCAATTCTTAAAACAATCTTTCCATAACTGATCTAAAATCTAATTATAAAAATAATACTTAGAATGTCATACTAGTAATACATTAGCACAGTTAATTATTATGGTAGTTGGCAGCGTCTGTAAGGGGCTCAGCAGCGCGCCCAGCACAGAGTTATTAGTGCCTTTACTCTCTCATGACCCTGTAGTCCTAATTTGTGCAAGATGGAAACAACTCGCTTTGGAATGAAAATGAAACCAATAAAATAAATCTTTATTATCTTTAATCTCACCACTGATAGTAAATTGTGATTTTGAGAACAATATATTTGATGTCTGGAGATCACTAAACTGGAACCAAAAAGTAATCAAGGTAACCAGAGGACTGAAAAGAGAATTGCCTTTTTTATAACCTTGTATATATCATTTTTTATTTAAGTCAAAAATGTGACCTATAAGTACGCTCTATTCTCCACTGGAGGGTCCAAGGGTGATTATAAAACTCCAGTGGCTTTAATGGGCCATTATTACATCAAGCTACCCGGAACAACACAAGTTCCCAGGGTTGTCAGTCAAGTGGTTACAATGAAAAATTTAAGAGTCAAAGGTACCCCTTTGAACCAGAGAACCATATTTGAATCTTTTGCACCAACTCCTTCAAGTTTAGATTTAGCTTCGTTACGTACAGGAAGTCGGGGTGCACTGGATGTTAATCACGGAGTAACTGTAACATGGTAAGAACACTAATAAAAATATTGAACACTAAATTATTAACAGACCCAGGCTTCAAATATTTCATAACTTGATATTTTTTTCAATTTTTAGGCCTGATCATACATAAACCATGTTGGACATATGAAAATATTTTAATTTTAAAGAACTCTTTAAAAAATGGCTTTAAGACCTTCTTCACTGATCATGTATTTTTTCAATGTTTTAGGATTGTTTAAAAGAAATTCTCACATCTATCCTATGTTCCTTAAATAGGGAGAAAGGAGTGCAGCTGGATATAACCCTGAATATGGAAATAAGAGAAAATTTTACTTTCTATCATTGTAGTCTAAATTTTATATTGTATGATAATGTATAATGAATTTCATGTGCTGCCTTAAGGGAATCCAAAATTTTCTCTTACACTGCAGACTCAAACAATTGAATGAGGTCTAATAGCTGCTCAGATTTAGGATCTCTGATCTTTTTTCCAATACACCAAGAGCACTCCGAAGCTAAACCCAGTTGTTTTGGTGCTTAACACTGAATGTACCACCAGAAACTAAATCTATGTTCCCTTATTGGTGATCATTTAATCAGGGTTCATCAAGTTGTGTTCAAAACTTCCACACTGTGGCTCAGAGACACTTCTAGACAGCAGGGAAGGGAATTTTTAAGTAGAAACAAAGCCCACCTGTAGCACTCAATTCAAACAGAATTCTGATTTTGTCTGTTTAAAAAATGTGCTTCCAAGATTTGCAGGATTATACTGCTTAAAGTCTGAAAAAATCTGAAAAATCACCGATTTACAATAATGAAACTATATGAAACGTAAAATAGTTTACGATCACCCTCCACTTGGTTATGGATACAAGAGCGGTGGGGTCAAGAGAGTTTTGAGAATGGAAAACCGTAAGGGAGAAGGAAACGGGAAAGACTTGACCTTATAAGGTCCATAATTTGAAGCCAAAATTAATAATAGGAAGCACTTCTAGCTGATCTTGATCCAAGTGGGTCATGTTGAAGAGAACGTATCTGTTAAGTAGATATAAAAATGTCTTCAATTTCAGCAAAGGTAGAAAACATAGACCCTAATCACATTCTCCTATTTTATAACTGGGTAAACATTTCCCATTTCTTATAATTAGTAACACTACTTGGAGAATCTGTAGTTAACCTCATTCATAAGTAATGGGATTACTACTGTTGCTGATTCCTACGTTAAGGCTGAAACACACTTGAGGTAACAGGAAAGTTTACTGACTCCTGGCCTATTAAAATTCATGGTTGATGCCATCCAGAATTGTGAATTTAGGATTATAAAGAGATGCAGTGGGCTACTACTACTATTTGTCTTTGTCGCACTCCATACTGATATAATTAAAAACAGAAAACACTAGTCATGATTGTTTCTTTTTGTAATCTCTAAGGACTTGCTTTACAACAGTAAGAGAAATGGGACACCGCCAACTAACCTGTAAGTAATACCTAGGATACTCACCTAAGGGGAAATTAAGCTGTCCTTTAGTTAATGGTAAGCCCCAATTAAGCTGGGGCATAAAAAGCATTCCACTGAGAGGCTATCTAATAGAAATATAATGTGAACCACACACATAATTTTAAATAATCTAGCATAGTGCATTTTTAAAATCAAAAAGCAAAAAAAAAAAAAAAAGTAAAAAGCAGTTGAAATTAATTTTGTTTGAAATTAATTTTAGTAATCTTTCATTTAACTCAATTTATCAAAAATTATCATTTTAAGACATAACCAATAAAGAAGTTATTGATATATTTCACATACTTTTTCAAAATGTGGCATGTATTTTACATTTACAGAATATCTCAATTTGGACTAGATACACTACAAGAGCTCAAAACCACATGTGGTTAGTAGTCACCATGCTGGACCACAGAGGTCCACTGCACAGAATTTTGATTAATTTTTGTTGAGAACCAAAACCAAATTTGAATGAACGCTCTCTCTTCGTGTAAACCAAACATGTGTGGACTAGGTGTCCAGGAGGATTTTATTAACTATATATTGGGGCTGTACTTAAGTGTTAAACAGGCAATAGGACAGCAAATCCACCAAATAACTGGAGGCAAATTTTAGAGCCTAGCTAAGATGACCCTCAATACTCAAATTTACATTGAAACGAGTTCTCAAGTTCACAAAGCCTCACAAACCAGATTAGATACATGAAAGCCTTTGTGCGTTTCAAAATCAGAAGCTAAGTCCCATTATACAAATCGCTAAACTCTGCTCGTATTTTATAAATATCTGGGTTTACCCCACTAGTCTTTTTTTTTTTTTTTAAAGATTTTATTTATTTATTTGAGACAGAGAGAATGAGAGAGAGAGAGAGAGCACATGAGAGGGGGGAGGGTCAGAGGGAGAAGCAGACGCCCTGCCGAGCAGGGAGCCCGATGCGGGACTCGATCCCGGGACTCCAGGATCATGACCTGAGCCGAAGGCAGTCGCTTAACCAACTGAGCCACCCAGGCGCCCCCCCCACTAGTCTTGATATAAAGAAAAGTTATCACAACTTACCCATTTTCTCTGCTCATACTCTAAAATCTAGGTCTGATTTCTGTTCAAACTTTTAGCCATTCACCTGGAGTGTTTGTGTACATCCCTGTTGACACTGAGATTTGTACTAACACCAGCTGGTTCCTATCACAAGCCTTTTTTGGGAGTGGAGGTAGAAACGGTTAATTTCTCCATTCCCTGCTGTTTGGTACACAAAAGCAATGAATATTTTTAGCTCATCTTTTTTTCCAGTTGCCCATAATTTAACCTTTGCATTTATTTTCAAATATAAGTAGGTCTCCTTGTCTGCAATCTTAGTGCTGAAATCCTTCTCTAAATTTCTTTACACAGTGAATTTTTTAAAAAAAGATTTTATTTATTTATTTGAGAGAGAGTGCACAAGCCAGGGGAGCAGCAGAGGGAGAAGCAGGCTCCCCGCTGAGCAGGGAGCTCCATCCCAGGACCCTGGGATCATGACCTGAGCCAAAGGCAGACGCTTACCTGACTAAGCCACCCAGGCGCCCCACAGGGAACTTTTTTAAGGGCATATTTGACAAGCCCCTCTTCCCCTGCTTGAATTCTTTTGGTGGCTCCTTATCATTATCAGAGAGGCAATACAAGCATGGATCCTACTAGCCAAAAGTGGTCCAGCTGACATTATTAGCAAAGAAAATATTTATCCTAATACTCTGCACAAACGTGCATGCAACAATAAAGCCCATCCACTAGTCAGGAGATTTGACCTAAATCCAGAAATCTTGGTTCCCTACCAAGACAGAGGACTTGCCATGATTGGGGAAGGCGTGGGGAGGAGTTTGAATAATTCATTCGTATCAGAAAGAGAAGAGTGGTGTGCCTAGTTTTTATTCTACTCGACAGGAGACTCTGGTACATCATCATGTAGGGGGAGTGATGAGGCTCTGGGTTTTTTCTTGTTGACTACTCATATAATGGGTAGAAGCTAAAGCAAAATACAGAGATACAGTTAATTTTAATGAAGTCAGGTGACCAGGTCATTGAAGCATACTGAAGAAATCCGGTACTAGAGTTGGGAAGATGGCAGAATAGGAGGATCCTGAGCTCAACTTGACCCACGGATACACTGACAGCTACATCCTTATAACAAATCCTGAAAATGACCTGAAGACTGGCCGAACAGACCTTTTACAGTTACTCATAAGAAAGACGCTTTACAGCAAAGGGAAGGAGGGGTGGAGCCCTGGTTGGGAGCCAAACCTCTGGCGGGAATAACCACAAATGGGAGGGACATCACAAGCAGGGAGAAGCAAGAGGATCAGAACCCACGGCAGGTGCCCATGGCACCAGGGACCTGCACTGGGAAGATGAGCCCACAGAACATCTGGCTTTGAAAACCAGTGGGGCTTAACTTCAGGAGCTTTAAAAATCATCAGGGCTCAACTCAGGGAACCAAAAAAATCAGTGGGTTTAATGCCAGGAGAGCCAGAGGGCAATAGGAAACTGAGTCCCTGCCCTTAAAGAGCCAGGGTAATAAATAACTCCACTGAGACACAGCATAGTAACAGCAGTTTGAAAAGTGCCTGGGGTGTACGCGTAAGAGGTTTACTGACTGATGTTAGAATGTGTGATGGAGGGAGGGGCAGAGAACCGCAAGAGATTTCTCCAAGAACAAAAGTGCTAGTGGGTGCCATTTCTCATCCCCATCCTCCCCCTCCCAGAGAGCCAGATGCTTGTAGCAGTCAGCCCTATCAACTCTCCCTCTACCTTGCTAGCACCACAAACCGTGCCCTGACATTCCCCTGCGGACCTGTCCCATCTAATCCACCCACCTTGCTGGGCATACGTCCAAAGCAGCTCTTGCCCCACCATACCCTGCAGGCAACCCCAGAGGGACCGGCACAACTGCTAAGTGACTCCTGTCTGGGGAGGGAGAGATGCCTCTGCACACCAGCATGCCCACAGTTCCAGCAGCCCAGCCTCTTAGCTGGCTGCATAGGGAGTAAGCCCTGCCCTTTGGTGCACCTGCGGATGCGGCAGAGAGGCTAATGGCACACACCTAGTCTGACTGCCAGCCGCACTCACCAACAAGAGCCTCTCTGACACACACGGAGCAAGGCCTGAAGTGGTGCCTGCAGATGCGGCAGAGAAGCTAATGGCAGACACCTACTCTGACTGCTGGCCTGCCCAGAATCCAACCATGGCAGTTGTCTCAGGCCTCTCAACAGCCTGGGGACCAAACTCTACCCAGTAGGCCCACATCAGGCAAAGCGGGTCACTGCAGCTTGCTGGGCTGAAAGCAGGGGACACAAGGCACCGCAGGACCTCTTTTACCCAAGACCACTACAAGACCAGAAGACATAGCTAACCTACCTAACACACAAAAACAAATACAGAGTTAGACAAAATGAGGAGACAGAAGAATAGGTCCTAAATGAAAGAACAAGGCAAAATCACAGTAGTAAAAGAGCTAAATGAAATGGAGATAAGCAATATGCCTAATAAAGAATTCAAAGTAATGATCCTAAAAGATACTCACTAACTCGAGAAGAGTGGATGATCTCAGAACTTATAGAAAGAGGTAGAAAATATAAAAAAGAACCTGTGAGAGCTGAAGAATTCAGTAATAGAACTAAACAATACACTAGAAGGAATAAATAGCAGATTAGAAGACACTGAAGAACAGATCACTGATCTGAAAGACAAGGTAATGGAAAGCAACCAAGCTGAATAGCAAAAAGAAAAAAATAATAAAAAAAATGAGAGTAGCTTAAGGGAATTCAGCAACATCACTAAGTGTAATAACATTTGCATTATAGGAGTCCCGGAAGGAGAAGAGAGAGAGCAGGGGGCAGAAAACTAATAAGAAAATAGCCAAAAATTTTCCTAACCTGGGGAAGGAAACAGACATCCAGATCCAGGAAGCACAGAGAGACCCCAACAAGATGAACCCACATTGGTCCACACTAAGACACATAATAATTAAAATGGCTAAAAGTGGTGATAAAGAGGGAATTTAAAAAGCAGCATGAGAAAAGTTACATACAGGGGGCATCCCATAAAGCTATCAGCTGATTTTTTAGCAGAAACTATGCAGGCAAGATAAAGTTTTGGATAAAACTTTGCAGGAGTGGCATGATATATTCAAAGTGTGGGAAAGAAGAAAAAAAAACCCTCTACAACCAAGAACACTCTACCCAGCAAGATTATCGTTCAGAATAGAAGGAGAGTTTCTCAGATAAAAATTAAAGTTCATCACCACTAAACGAGCCTTGCAAAAAAAATTAGAGGTAGTCCTTTAAGTGAAAAGGCCACAACTAGAAGAAAATTATGGAAGGAAACAACTTCACAGGTAAAAGCAAATATGTAGTACAGGCAGTAGATTAATCACTTATAAAGCCAGTATGGAGGTTTGAACACAAAAGTAGTAAAATCAATTATATTTACAAAAATTAGTCAAGGGATACACAAAATAAAAAAGATGTAGACTATGACATCTATATATAAAATATGGTGCTTTTACAATATAAAATTTAGTGCTTTTAGAATATGTTCAAACTTAAGTGACCATCAACTTAATCTAGTCTGTTAATACACATAAGATATTAAACATCAACCCAATGATAACCACAAATCAAAAACCTATAATAGATAACACAAAAACTAAGGAGAAAGAAATCGAAGCACAACACTAAAGAAAGTCATCAAACCACAATGGAAGAGAGCAAAAGAAGAAAGGAACAGAGAAGAACTAAAAAAACATCAAAAAAACCCCCCCAGAAAACAATGAGGAAAATGGCAATGAGTACATACCTGTCAATAATTACTTTAAATATTAATAGACTAAATGCTCCAATCAAAAGACAGAGGGTGAGTGAATGATAAAAAGCAAGACCAATCTCTATGTTCCCTGTAAGAGACTCACCTAAAGACACATACAGACTGAAAGTGAAGGGGTAGAAAAACATACACCATGCAAATGGAAGCAAAAAAGAAGCAGGGGTAGTGATACTCATATCAGACAAAATAAAACTTTAAAACAAAAACTGTAGCAAGAGACAAAGGGCACTACATAATGATAATGGGATCAATCCATAAGAGGATATAACAATTGTAAATATCTACGTTCCCAACACAGGAGGACCTAATTACATAAAGCAAATATTAAGGGAGGGCATAAAGGGAGAAAATGACAATACAGTAATAGGGGACCGTAACACTCCCTTACATCAATTGGATATATCACCCAGACAGAAAACCAACAAGGGAAGAGTGGCTTTGAATGACACATTAGACCAGATGAGCCTAAAAGATACAGAGAAAACATTTCCTCCAAAAAGAGCAGAATACACAATTTTTAAAGTGCACATGGAACGCTCTCTAGCACATATTACATGATAGGCCATAAAACAAGTCTCAATAAATTTAAGAAGACTGAAATCATATGAAGCATCTTTTCTGACCACAACTGTATAAAACTAGAAATCAATTACAAGAAAAAATCTGGAAATAACAAGAATGCACAGAGACTTAAAAATGTGCTATTAAACAATGAATGGGTCAACTGAAATATTAAGGAGGAAATTAAAAAAATACAGGGAGACAAATGAAAATGAAAACAAATGGTCCAAAATCTTTGGGACACAGAAAAAGCAGTGGTAAAAGGAAAGTTTATAGTGATACAGGTCTATCTTAAGAAAAAGGAACATCTCAAATAAACAACCTAACTTTACATCTAAAGGAACTAGAATAAGAACAAACAAAACCCGAGGCTAGAAAGAAGCAAAGAATAAAGATTATAGCAGATATAAATGAAACAGAGACCAAAAAAAATAGAAAAAAAAAATCAATGAAACCAAGAGCTATTTCTTTGAAAAGATAAACAAAACTGATAAACCTTTAGGTACGCTGATCAAGAAAAAAAAAAAGAGGACGCGAATAAATAAAAAATGAAGAGAAGTAACAATGAACACCACAGAAAAGTACAGATTATAAAAGAATATAATGAGAAAACTATATACCAACAAACTGGACAACCTAGAAGAAATGGATAAATTCCTAGAAACATAGAATCCTCCAAGACTGAATCAGGAAGAAATAGAAACATTGAACAGACTGATTACTAGCAATGAAATTGAATCAGTAATCAAAAAACTGCCAACAAACAAAAGTCCAGGACCAGATAAGTTTCACAAAAGCAGAAATAAGCTATTGTGAGTACATCAAAATAAGTTCTTGCATAAAGGAAACCAACGAAACAAAAAGGCAACCTACTGAATGGGAGAAGGTATTTACAAATCATTTAACTGATAAGGGGTTAGTATCCAAAAAATATAGAGAATTCATACAACTCCATACCAAAAAACCAAACTGGTGAGGATGTGGGGAAACGGGAACCCTCATGCACTGTTGGTGGGAATGCAAACTGGTACAGCCACGGTGGAAAACAGTGTGGAGGTTCCTCAAAAAGCTAACAATAGAGCTACTACATGATGAAGTAATTCCACTACTGAGTATTTACTCAAAGAAAAGGAAAACCCTAGTTCAAAAAGACATTTGCACCCCTATGTTTATTGCAGCATTATTTACAATAGCCAAGACATGGAAGCAAACTCAGTGTTCACCTATAGTTATATGGATAAAGAAGATAGAGTACACACACACAGAATATTAGTCATAGAAAAGAATGAGATCTTGCCATCTGCAACAATGTGGATGGACCTAGAGACTATCAGGCTTAAGTGAAGTAAGTTAGGCAGAGAAAGACAAATATGTGGGATCTAAGAAACAAAACAAATGAACAAAGAACAAAAGAATAACCACACTTAAATACAGAGAACAACCAGGTGATTGCCACTGGGGAAGTTGGTGTGGGGGGGTAGGGGGTGGGTGAAATAAATAAGGGGGCTTCAGAAGTACAAACTTCCAGACAAAAAAATCAGTAAGTCATGGAGATGAAAAATACAACATAGGGAATATAGTCAATATTATTGTAATAACATTTGGTGACTACACTTATCATGGTGAACAGTGAATAATGTCAAGTCAATATGGTGCACACCTGAAACTCCTGTAACACTGTCTCTGTGAATTATATTTCAATTAAAAAAAAAAGTGTTGAGGACTCTCAGTAATCAAAGTGCACGGACACACAAGTCATCTTATCATCCTCCCATCCCTGTGGTGCTCAGGACTGCACTGTTAATGACATGACGAGTCATCGGAAACTTAAACCACATGTGAATGAAAAGAGCACTGGATTTAAGGAAAAACATAAACTACTGGATACATGTGGACAGAGGCGAATTCGATACCCACTGCTGAGCTACCTTAAGTTGAATAGAATCACAGAGTGTGAAAAATTATAAAGCTACTTGGAGGAAATAACATCACAATAGTCTCAGAATTTCATTTCAGAAATGTGATAAATATTACTCATGCTTTATTTCTGTGTCTATATCTGGGGCATACAGCACCTGGTTATATCTATATTATCCAGTATCTGTCCCTTTAAGGAAAGAGGCCTATTTGTCCAGTGACCAATTTGCAGGTTTTTTTGTTTTGTTTTTTTAAAGGAATTAAAATCAACTGCACTTTTTGTCAGGATTTATTAGTCCAGCTCCACTAAATATAAATTTCATTCTGGGACATATTTTACAAACCAAACACGTACTGAATGCTTAATATTTTATATGTAAATGTTTAGGGCTTTCCCTAAACTTAGTTTACCTTTCTGTTTTAATATACTAATGCCCTCCACACCTAGCAGTGAAATAGGTATCACAAATTATGCTGGACTAAGTTCTGGGTCACTGTCAATTATTGGTGACTTGCTTATTCAACAAACGTACCCACAACTTCTATCAATGTGGCACATTTTGAAAAGCATATTAATCGACAGGAAGTAAAGCATGCTGTCTCCACACCGCCACAGGATCCCTGCAATCCCAGGACCTTTGGTGTCTATCTCGCTTACATGGCTTGTCCCTGAGTGACTTTGAAGGCACCCGGATCTATGGGCGCAAGTCTCCTTTATGAAGCTGTAGAAATCATCACTGAAAACCACTGATGATATAAACTTGAAGCAAGAATTAAAATATTCCTATAAATCATACAAATAAAACAGACTGCGAAATTGCTATGCTTATTAAATACTGGGGAAAAAAAACCCCAAAAAACAAAAAACAAACCAAACCCTGGGATAACAAAGTATTCATTAGTTACTATATTCCGGATTGAAATACAAAATCTAACTCTAATGCAGTAACTGTAATTTACTGTGTGCCTAGGACATGCCAGGCACTGGGTATTAATTACCTTTAATTCTCATAACAAGCCTGTAAGATAAGAATTCCCCTTTTTAAAAACAATTCTGAAAAGGAAGGCTGGAGAGTTTTAACAACTTACTTAGAATCACAAAGGTGGTAGGTACATAGAGAACTCATTTTTTTTTAAAAGTCTACTTTGGTAATTTTAATAAAAATGCCCCTGACTTCCTACTTTTAATTTCTGTCTAAAGAATCATTTTCTATCAGTTCTATAGCTGGCATTTAAATGAAACTAAAAATATATTCATCTTATATATGGACTACTTCTGCCTGAGAGATGAGAAAGAAAATAAAATAGTATTCTATTCTTAACTCACCCCCATATTTACTTGCTATTTTAAACATGATGTGTACAAATTTATTATATAATAGGTTTGCCTAACTTAGCATGAGTGGGCAATTAATTTTAAAAGTAAAAGCATGTTCTATTTTATGAGACATGAAATGGGTGAAATCCGTCTGCATTTTTTGTTAAATTAAGATTTTGAATCTGAAGTAGATAGGTATTTTTAAATGACTTTTTCCCCCTACTCTATGTAGATCTTATACATGGCAGGATATAAAAGTTTACTATGAATTTTCATGAGCTCTGGCACTTTCAGAGTTATGGACGTGGTACAACATTTTATTGTGACTGACAGTATAATGCTGCTAGAATAAAAATTTCCTGTCAACTTGTTCTGTCCTGAAATGCCTGGAGCACTTCAGTTTAAGTGTCAGATTAAAATATATGATGGCGAGAAGAACAGGCTCTGCGCTGTCCCACCGGTCCAGCAGGGGAAACGGGGTGGCGCCACAGGAGTGTGGGGGCAGAAGTTTGTTTTCCTAATTACTTAAGAATAGACTGTTCGCTTGCCTTCCTGATGCCATCTATTTTTGTAGCACAGGTTTCCCGTGCCTGATTTTCACCATGTGTGGTAAGTAGAGTTTAGAGTCTGACGTAAATTTTCAATGATTTCCAGTGGAAATCTTCACTTCCATTGGGAACTAGGTGTTAGTCATGGGAGTGGAGGTGAGGCTGATCCTACTGTGACATCATTTATCTAAATGACATCCATCTTAGAAATTCATTTCTGTGGGCTCCGAGTTTTAGAAATCTCATGCCCTTTTCCCCTTCCAAGGTCTGTTTGTGCTTGTCTAAAGGTGCATTTACCTCCAACGCCAAATACTCCACTGGTGCCTTTCGTGGTACCCCCTTCAGAACTCGGCTTCCAAAGTTCAACTGTCCCGCGGTTACTGCCTTCCTCTTCCCTCTCCTGTGGACACGCTTTCCCTGTCCCCTTGGCGTAGACAGGCTCATTCTTAAACCCCAAATTAAACAAAATCCTCCCTCCCCCAACACTTCTTCCTCCTCTTTCTTCCCTTCCTCTGTCAACTTTCTAGAATACCGGTCTAGCTCTATTTCTTTCTTTTCTTTTCTTCTTTTTTTTTTTAAGTAGGCTCCATGCCCAGTGTGAGGCTTGAACTCACAATCCTGAGATCAAGAGTTACACACTCCTCCAACTGAGCCAGCCAGGCGCCCCTCTTCCTGCATTCCTGGACATCCCTGTAACTGGGCTTCTACCTTTCAGGCCATATGGCATTCCTGAAGACAGTGACTTCCTGGCTGTCATGTCCTCTGATCTTTTTCCAGTACTGCACACAGGATATTCTCTCCTTAAAGCCTTCTCTTCTTCCAGTCCTGATGGCATTTGTAGGTCCTTGGTTTTTCTAGCACTAGACTTTTTTTTTTTTTTTAAAGATTTTATTTATTTATTTGAGAGAGAGAGAGAATGAGAGACAGAGAACATGAGAAGGAGGAAGGTCAGAGGGAGAAGCAGACGCCCTGCCGAGCAGGGAGCCCGATGCGGGACTCGATCCCAGGACTCCCGGATCATGACCTGAGCCGAAGGCAGTCGCTTAACCAACTGAGCCACCCAGGCGCCCTAGCACTAGACTTTTTTCTAACCCTCGTGTTTTTCACACTATTCTTTCCCCTCCCGACCTGTAAATATCCGCATTTCATGCTGAATGATTTTTGGCACTGGCTATGCATCAAACTACCTTGGCACTTAAGAAACAGATTATCGTTTGGGCTCTACCATAGCCCCACTGATTCAGATTCTCCGAGAGTAGAGAGAAGGTGTATTTTTTTAAGACTCCCCCTGGTGATTCTGATCTCTGCCTACAGGTATAGCTGTTCCTCCAGATCCTATTACCTTCCCCCATTACTCTCTCTCCTGGAGATTTCATGATGATTTGGCCTTACAAGTTATCACTCTGCTGAGGTAATTGTTCACTAGTTCTGGATTACAAGGGGGAAAAAAATCATTCTGTGGCTAAGTTTGGGAAAGACTGAACAAGAGAGAGGTTATTTTACTGAAAGACTTCCTGAGGCCATACATACACTTCGTACCTCTAGGACACTCGAGGCCCTCTTCACTCCATCAGAAAGAACTGCATGCATCCAAACTGATCTCCTACCTCCTATGATCCACTTTAAGCGTCACTGCCAGGTTATCAGTCTAAGGCACAACTCTACTCTTACATCCTCTCCTCGAAAGTCTTCAGTTACCTTTGGGTCAGGGTCAAGTTTAAATTCTCTAGCTTGTCACTCAAGGCCTCAAAAGGCCTGGCTTGAACCTCTATCAACTTGTTTCTATCTCTCATTATCCGATAAAAAGTGTACAGACTTCGAAGTCAGACGTGCTTGGGTTTGAATTATGCTTTACCTTGGGTAAGCAATTAATACCCTGCAAGTCTCATATGTGTATAAATGAAAGAAAGATAATACTGTTTCCACCCGAAAAGGTTATTTTGAGGATTATAAGTTGGTCCTTCTCATACCCTGGGTACAAGTCCTTACTGTCACCTGCTAAAAACCAGTGGCTCTCAAGTTTTAGTACATATTCTTATTAGCTGGGGTACTTGTAACAAAAGGTGATGCAGGAGCTACCCCTTGACCTGGACTCGGTAAGTCTGTGTGTGGAGTTGGCAGGTCTCTAGAACTGCACTGTCCAGTATGGTGGCCACTAGCTACAGGTGGTTACTGGACACTGGAAGTGTGGCTCGTCTGAATGGAGATGTGCTGTAAGTAAGATATCCAATTTTAAGACTTAATATCAAAAGAATAATGCAAAATATTGCATTATCGATTACATGTTGAAATGATATTTTGGCTATATGAGTCTAAATAGAATATGTCATTCATATCAATCTTACCTGTTTAATTTTTTAATGTAGGTACCAGAAAATTTAAAATGATGCATGTGCCTACATCATATTTCTGTTGAACAGCACTGCTCTAGATGCTTCCCCAGATGATAGGAGGCTTCCCATGATGATACCTGTGGTAGATATCCTCAGATCACTAAGAAACAATGTATGAAATTCTAAGCTCTCTGGAAGAATTGACACCTTTACATATATTTATATCCCCCACAGTGCTCTGAACATTGTGGGTCATTAACTTTATACTAATTGCATTTAGAGGCACTTAAAATGTTGTTATCAAAATTCGTAAAAAGAATTTCATTAGGAGTTTTGCTTTTTTTTTTTATCCCCAGTTCCTAAGGAGTTATTTCTGAATTTACATTTCTTAAGTGAAACAAAAGGAATCTGAAACTCTAACTTTGATTTGTTCCCAAAGCAATAAAAATATTTCTCTAAAAGAACTGGCGATTTTCCCTGTGGTTATTTGACTTGACACAGAAATAGACTATTTATTTATCTGACTAGATTCCAAAATTGTTGAGTATCATCCTGCTCAAGTTCTTCATTTAAAACCAGCGGTTAACACTCCCCCAGGAACGTGCGCTAATGTTTATGCCACAGTAATTGAGCCAGAGGAGGGGACAAAAAGAGGCTGGTCTGGAGAAAGAGGGTCTCTTCTTAAGGACAAATGGGCCGAGAATGGCCGACCGCCCTGGGGGCAGATTGAAAGAAAACTAAGAGAGACATCATCAGAAACCCGTAAGCCAATGCTGGGACGCGGGGTCATCTTGACCTTCCCGACTGTCAGAAGAGAAGCGGCCGCGACTCGAGGAGGGCCCTCCCGGGACCCCAGGGAGGAGCGACGCTCGCCGCACTCACCTCATTGCCACATTGCTCCCGTCGATGACCACCGGCCTCAGATTCTCGCCCTCGTCCGCGGCGCTCTCCTGCGTCGGGGACTCAGACCGCTGAGACTCCAGGGACGACGAGTCCCGCGGGACGCTGGCAGTGGGACTCGCCGTCTGCTCGGCCTCGCTCTTATTCCCGAGCTTGACGAGCTCCCCCAGGATGTCGTTGATCAGAGCGTCGGTACCGAGCTTATTAAGCACGAGCTGAACCTGTTCTTCCGAGTAGCCTAACTTCAGCGCGAACTCCAGTTTTGTTTGGTATTCTCGCACCACATCAGGGGGCTTCTTCGCTTCCTTGGACGCCGTCTGGGACTCCTCGGGTTTAAAGTCCTGCAGAATGTCGCTGCGTTTGAGTCTGTGGGGCTCTAAGCGGGGAGACCTACACAGTTGTCTGTGAGTCTTGGTTAGTAAGCATGGCTCTACGGAAACGCCTCTCAGGTGTTCGGGCTCATTGTCAGAATGTGTGCTTTCTTCCGAGTCGCCCGAACTCGTGTTCCCTTCAGACACCTCTTTTTCTTCCCTCCCGGAACTGACTTTATCCATCGTTGGCTTCTCTACCATTGACCAAGGTACAGGTGTACTTAAGTGGGGGTCAGTACTCTCCACATAAAGGTGGCCCAGGTCGTGCCCCAGATGATCCTTCAAGCCCATGAAGCTGTTTCGTGTACTTGACTCCACTTTGCTATTTTTTCTGTATTCCTGAATGCAAAGCACCCCGTATTCCTAGAGGAAAAAAAGCGTAAAACATTTAGAATTTTGTATTTACTGGTTCATTCCTGTTCCAGTAAAGAAGGTGAAAGAATATCGCCCGACCACCGAATATTCAACTTTGTGGTTCCTCTACATCTTCTCAGCCCTCGTTAACACCTTTGCCCCAGATAGGATCATGCCCTGTTTTTCAGATGAAGAACTTAGGAAGTAGAATGCCATGCAATTTTTCCGAGGCAACAAAGAAAATAACTAGTGGAACTGGATTTTTTTTTTTTTTAACCCAGTTTTGCATGACTCCCAAAGCCGTGCTTTCCCCATTCTATCATGAGGCTTCTCACCCTTTCGTGGAAGAGATCTTTCCACTGTCAGAAAGGCCAATGTTTCCAGACTGACACCTACATTATTACCAAAAAGCATGTTCTAGATAAACTGTGATAGGTTACATACATTTTCTCTAAAAGAATTCATAAACATTTGTAAAGATTATTTTGAAGGGAAAGCCATATGGAAAGAAAGGCAAACGTTAACTTACTATAATTGGAAAACTGACATTAATTTGGATCAAGCTTAACAACAATCTAAAGACATTCCAGATATAATTTAGGTGGAGTGCTAAAAGAGCACAGTTCTACAACAGCCAACAAAGAACTAAATAATCACAAAGTGAATTATATTCCATTGAGGAGATGCATAGTTTTGCCCTAACAATCTTCATGTTGTGGATACAGAGCACAGTAACAGAAGACAAATTTTAATGTTATGTTACCCTTACTAAGTGTCAGGGACACTACCATCTATTTCATTCCAGGCGGAAAAAGTGCTTTTATTCTCTGTACATTTATAGAAAGCAGAGAAATGGTACAGTTCACAGAAAATTAACAGCAAATAAAGTACGTTGAATACGTGTTACCTTAATTTCCTGAATTTAACGTAAGAAAATACTTCTGTATCACATCAGATAATTAGTTACCCATTATCTGCATTTGGTTAAAAAGTCATCTTTTCTCCCACTTTGCTTCCCCCCGCCCCAAGGAATACTTTCACTGTTTAAAACACTTTTGCTGTTTTGCTAATTTTCCTTAAAGTCTACTGGGTATTCATTATTCTTTCTATACCAGGAACAGGTTAACAGAATAAAATTTTCTGCTCTTGTGCTTTAGCATAAGGACTATATTCACACCAGTGGCTTACTTATTAAGGCGACTCTGGTGTTCTATCCAGGGGTAACATTAGTCAGGCGGTGGTGGCTGGATTTGAGACTAGTCATAAAACACCTATTTAAATCATCTAAAAAAGAAAATTGCAAAAACATTTTATTCTAAAGCTCTTCAACATCTTATTTACACTAGAAAGGAGCTATTATATAAATGTTAAGAGAAAATGCTAAGTGTTTTTCTAAGAAGTCACACATTTGAATGCATCCTTGGTGAACTTATTAGAGAGGGGAGTATTTCTATAATGAAATAAATTATATTCAGCATGGTAAATACTAAAGACTAGAACATGGAATCTTTAGCTTGATAACACCACATTTAAAATTTCGTCAGTGTAGAACTCCTACACATTCTACAGGAGTTTCTTCAGGTTTTATCCCTTGAGAAGACAGATAACACTGTTTTCTTAATGTAGCGTTCGTTTATTAGTTTTAAAGCAACATCAAGCTCTCCTGGCTCCAGAACTGCTCAACTGATAAAAAGAAATACTCCTTAGCAGATGCTCCATTAGGGAGCTGTATCCATTTCATTTTTTTTTTTCTATTAATACGGATATGCATGAGCCCAATTATTTAGAATTAAAGGCAGGGATTTTGAAAGCAAATCTTTACACTTTGTGATTTATTAACTACTGTAATATACTGACACCATAATGCAAGTAACAAATCACAACAGAATCCTAATGAAGGGATACAGTTAAAAGAAAAATCTGCACTGTGGCCTTCGCAGAGCTCCCACCAAAAGTATCTTGAACAAGGAAAACCTATTGGAAGCTGGGCTGCCTGGCAACCAGAAGCTGGTTGCTAAGCTGCACTCTTTTAACACGCCATCATGAATGCTAGCACAGTGAAAGAATAATTTGGTATGAACAAAAGCCTATAAAAGAGACTGGGACTTAAGTGCGTCTGGTTTACCCTCCGAGAACAATGCAGCTGCCAAACCAATCTGGAAGCTCCGACATCATTGTTCCGTAAACCCCACAATCTGCTCCGACTGCAGGAAGTGTATTTAATGGGCAACATTTCTGATCTCCCCTGAAAAGTTTGGGTTTTGCAGAAGTGCTGTTGTGAGATAATTCTTCAAGATAATGACTCACTGACCAAATCCCTGACTTCAACTAGGAAATATTATTTTAATATCGGGCTGAAGTGTTTTCCTTTCGGACTGTTTCAAACAAGATGAACACTGCATGAAAACACAGCCACTGGGGAACATGGAAATGAAATGTTATGTTTAGAGAATAAGGGAAATTATTCTTAATTTTCACAGTTTTCAAAGAAACAAAACCAAATACTATAAAGTTTTTAAACTAAAAATTACCCACCCTAAGCAAGTATCTAAATCTTTCTGTATCACTTCAGTCTCATATAAAAAAAGTGTTCACGGTACTATGTAAATCGGCTCTCCTATATAATTTTATTATATAGCTATAATGATAAAATAGGGAGGAAAAATTAGATTATCAACATTTGCTTTTTATAATATTAAACCAGAGAAATATATACATGAATATATTTAGTGAATACCACACACCTTTAACTTGTAATTTACAATTCATCTAATTATAGATACTATGTAAGTAAAAAGTTTACAATAATTGGGCTAACATGATTTTTAATACTGATCTGCCCTACTTTAAAAAAAATTAACATCTAATTTGGTTAGGCACAATATTTTTTCTTTTAAGATACTCTGGTTGAACTCTTTCCCCACACTGACAGGCCTCTCTTCATGTTCCATACTTCACTGGTTACTTGAGAGGAAGTTACCCAATGTCATCTTGTCCTCAACAAGCAGTTAAACAATTATTTTCGGCTCCTACCCATCAACAGACTAAATATGAAATAGTACAAATACAGGCAAAGGAGTTCAGTCACCAGGCCTAGATCTTCTCTGTTATATAATCCAAATCTGAAATAACCTTACTTGTAGTAACCAGATGGGAAACATTTGGTTTTTAAAACTAATCTGAAGTACTTCCTTACCCACTTGAAATTAGTAAAAGATTGCCCTGACTTAACATGACACTTAAATTTTTTTCCCCCACAATATCTTGAAATCACTCAATAAAAAATTAAATGCCAGTCTTAAGATTTAAGAGCTGAAAAAAAGTATTTTCATAGGCTGCAGTACTTGTTAAAGTAATGTCATGTGTAAAACTTACAAGGAATTGTTATAAGAAATCCTAGGACAAGTAATAGTAGAGGATCTTTATTTTTGCTCAGTGCCTTAAAAATGATCAATATAATGTTGAAAAAGATAGCAGACTCCAATAACATCACCGATTTATTATTACAGGTAAGGTAGAAAATACTTTTCTCCCTAACTTCTAAATCATTTATTAGACTTTTAAGTTTTGCATTTACTCAAATGCAAATGTATGTAAGTCATCTTTAAATTAATCAACTATTAACTAATAAGGATAATTTTCCTCATTTCATGAAGCAGCAGCATAGACAAAATTTCACACACAAAACAGGTCAGTGTTTATACTCCCATAGTTATCAAAAAAACTATCAAACTGCAAAAAATATGGCTTAACTTTTAAGCTTTCTATCAGGAATCCATTGTAATTGGCCTTTACACACTATATTCATGAACACAGAAAGCACTGGGCAAAAATATAATGGTCTGAACACAGATTTCTACACTTAACAAAACTAAAGATTCCCTCCAGATACTGTACTGGAAACTAAAATGATTTTTTCTGGCTAAAGGCCTAAGAAGTTAAAAAGTCAAATAATATTTGTTGAAAAAGACCCAAATTCTCATGCTAATTTTGTAGATGATGAAGTGTAACTGATTATTTTAATTGTCAAAAAGAAACTTTGTATTAGCTGAAGGCAGGCTTAGGATATGGTTATCTACTAGAAATTTGTTGTAGATATACAAATTCCCCCATTTGGTGAGATCTCTGAAAGTTCTCATTAGATGACTTGGATAATCCTTCACCTCAAATCCAGTCGGGGAAAAATTTTTTTTTTATTTCTGAAGAGCCTCATATTAATTAGGAATATTAGACCACAAAGTTGTTACATCAATTTGTTTGTTTGTAATGTAAAGTTACAATGCCATAAAGTGGGTTCTGGTTGTTATCCAAATGGTAATACCGTGAGAACAATGAAAATAAAATAATGAATATGTAATAAATACCTACTGCTGTAGTCTCTGTGTATTTAATTGCCATTGTATTTCAGGGAGTGCGGCTGTCTGCATCCCTCTGGCTAACAAAGGAAGGATGTCCCTTTGAACAGATTGGTTGATGCTCTGGGGCAACAGATGTCCTGCTGGAACTGCAGGAGGCCAGCAACTGGTGGCCTGCCCATCTTCTGAGAACTTTCAATAGACTCGTGCATGTGTTCACACAATAGGGCATGTGGTAGAAATGAAAACCTCTTTTTAACCCTTTATGCTCGCTCTTTCCCTCCCAACTGATAGATGAAAGTCTTTGTCTCCTCCTCCTCTCCCCATTACGGAACTCCTGAAAGCAGTTCTTGGAATGACACCTTCAATCTAATATTTGAAACTAATGCAGGGGGAAAATTTTTTAAAAAGGTGGGAGAAATTAGAAACTCTACGTGACTATCGAAACTGCTGACAAAGCAGGTGAATGCTTAATCATCATATTTACAACAAGCTGTCTGAAACATCTACCTGTGTATCAATCCATCTCCCCTCAAGCTGGATTTTTAAGACAATGGAAAAAAAAAAACCCTATCCAATCTTACTTCCAGTTCACAGTGCCTAAGTCTGACAGTGACACTTGAAGAAACACAAGAATGTGATAAGATAAAACCCAAATTCATTGTTTATCAAAACATCAGGACGTGTCCGAACTCATCCTTCAGTACCAAATGACCCCATGCCATGCCTAACGCCTTGCAAATGTTCGTGAGGCTGTAATTATTTATGTGACTCCAGACATAAGTCTACAGAGAGAATTTTCTTGTATTTTGGCGCCAGGTAATCATTTGTAGCCTGCCACTGGAGGGGTTTCCTGTCCTTTACAGAGTTCAAATTAATTCTCTCAAGATTTAGCAAAGTTTAACTTGCAAGGCGTGAAGTAGCACAGATACTCACGTTAGCAGGAAAATACAAAGACATTGGTTTCTGTAGCGGCCTCAGCAGTAGCTCCTTAACCCAGTTTTAGCTGCAGACTTGCAGGCAGGCAGGCAGAACAATGAATGGCTGAACAGATGGAAATGGCAGTGTCTTTGCTTAACCTATCACCGAGTGGAGTAACAGCCAATCCTGGGCCAGAGAGCTCACAATGAGTTGGCCGGGCCGGTGCAAGCCAACCTCAGCACCCGGGGTCAGGTTCACAGGTTTCTCAGATAAGCAAGTTGATGTCATTCTCGGGGCCTGCCCCGGGCCGCATGTCGTATTAACGAGGGCTGCGCTCCAGCAAGAGGCCGGACAAAGCCGACCCGCCGACCCCCGGCAGCTGCTCGTGGGAGCCCCGTCATCAGGCGGCAGGCTGCCAACAAGAAACACCTGGCTCGGGCAGCCCCCAGCTTTTCCTCCTTGCTTTTCATGCGCGGAACAAAGAAGCCAGTTCTAGTTTCAAGTCCTAAGAGTCGCACGTTTCCAAAAAGTTGAGGCTATCCTCCCGTTCTATTGGCTTTTGGGTTTTGAGAAGTAAAGGACATGAGGTGTGTCAAAGTAGCAATTCGCTACCGCAGTAATCCCTTTTCTTTAGTAAATGAGTCCGTAGTGAAATGGGACAGAGGGCTATAGTAAAACTATTTCCCTGGAAGCACCGGGAAATCCAAAGTATTCTTAGGTATTGGTTAATTTGTTGCAAGGCAATAAAATGAAAAAAAAAAAAGAGAGAGAGAGAGAGAGGGGTAATGAAAGTAAGACCGCAAGAGACAAAGGTTTAGGAGCTTACAGTTTTAGAAAGTTCACTAAGAGCATAGCGTAGGAAGAGAAAACAAGTGTGGTCCAACTGTGTCCTCTAAACTGCATCTTTAGACAAAACTATTAAACTTCAACCTAAGCCACCAGCACAGGCCACCTTATAGTATGCCCAATAGCAATGTAAAATTCTTTTATGATGGATTCTAGTTACTCGTCATTAAATAAAGGCTTTCATTACGTTCTAATATACAACATATTACACCTGTTAAAAGCATTTGATTTTTTCATAAAATTTGTTCAGATGTAATACTCAAATTTCAGCTCAGGGACAAGTTAACTTCACGAAGAAGTAGTATGGTGGTGTTTTTTGAGGAATATAAAAAAATCGGTCCCCTCGGGGAGGAAGCTGCTTACCTCCCGATTTATGTCCAAAGTTCCAGACCGCAGTATTTATAATGCTAAGGACTACTGGCTTTTGAGGGCTGCGTAAGTTCCATCTCTAGTGGCCTCTGATTATTACAAAACTTCAACCAAAATTTAAACACCATCAGGTGTTGTGTAAGGATCTCCCTGCTCAAGGAAAAGGAAAAAGACACCTACAGCTGTCCTACGACGTACTTTGGAGAAAGATCTCCGCCCCCCACCCGCCCACACGGGCGTGCATCCACTCTTCATTCCAGTGCCCAAGAGAAGGGCAAAGGCGAGAGCAGCTTTTACGACTTTCTGATACAGGCTGAATTACGCAGGGCCCAGGCTTTTCCAAGATACAAGATTTGGGTAAAGCACCCCAAACCATCTAAATCAATCTCTCTTTACATATATACAAATACCGAGGATACTCACGATTAGGGTCCCTTGTGACTACTTGGGGAACAGGAGTATCTGTTGGGACTCCTGGCCGGTGGGGACTTAATTGTGACCACTCACGTGTAAATGAGATTTTCCCCGTTTACAACACAAGAGGAAGAAGGCCTACTCTACATAGTTGAAATTTTTCAGTTATCTCACGGAAGAAAACATTCCTTATGTGTACTAAAAGCCTAAAAAAAAAAAAAAATCACTGTTACCAGAAATAAAATAAAAATACAGAGTATGCTTTAGATCACCATTGGTCTGTATTTTTCCTCCAAAGAGATTAATCTTTTATGAAAGTATATCATTCCCAAAATGTTAGAAAATTTCAAACCTGTGAAAATATTTAACTGAATGTCATTATTATTAGGTTTGCATGTCACACTGATTTCTAAAGCAAAACTGTTCTTTTTCAACCAAAGGTTGCAGGAATGTTTCTGCCTTTGTTAAGCCTATGGTCTGATGTCAGAAGCCCGTTAAAGATAAAGCATATCTAATATTACCGTTTATTGCAAATTATAAGGTGAATTACCCAGAATTCAAATTTTATGTCTTAGGTAAACATATGAACATAGAAACGAAGAGAGTTAAAATTTATTTTTTTTAAGTGGTGTGGTGGTATTTCTTTTTGAAATTTTATGAGTAAAAGGAGTGAAGAATATAAGTCAAGGCCAGTCAGACAGTGAGTAAATGTACTTCTTTTGGTAAAACTGAGTTTGATTTAGTAACATAAAAATAAAACATATACATTAATGCAAAGTGATCCCAACAACTAAAACCTAATAAAACTTAAGCAACGCACTGATGAGATCAGAGACGGTGAGGTCAGTATTTACGAATTCATATTAAAACTTTTTTGTGTATAGAAAGTAAACTCTTTAGTATGAATTGCAAGTCTTCTCTTTTGCCCTGGGTTTTCTTCCCTTGCTACTATAGTTACTACTTTATAGCTTTAATTCGGGAGGAGGTGGAGGTATCTTCTCACTAATTCCAGCCACCGGTGAACACAAAGGAAAGAAAACTACCCAAGGGCTCAGCAGGAAGCCTGATCTCTAGCACTGGATTAAGCTTTTTTGCAAACAGCAAATAAAGGCAGTGATCTGAAAAAGCTAATCAGATCCTGCTGTGGTATTTAGACTACCTTGGTTGCTAGTATTGGATAATGTTAAGCACATTAAAACATCTGTAGGTGAAAGGCCCGGCTGGCTTCCCCAGTCACAGGCCCTGGTCCACTTCCCACCCTGGGCTGGGTGGGCACTGCAGTAGAGGGCCGAGCTCGGTGGGCTCTGAGGACAGGAGAAAACCAGGCAGTGTAGCAGGGTTCTGGGCGCACACGGACATCCGTCAGTGCCAATGGGTGTGTCTAATGTCAGGAGCTTCAACCACATGAGAGGACCTTGTACGTCCGCTGAAATTTGAACGTGAACACGTGGGCTTTGCCTCTGCTGTTGGGAATCAATTCTCTTCATCGCGGGTGACCCAAGCCCACTTCCTGGTACCTTTCTCTTAATATGGATTTGTTCCCCCGTTAATATACAATCTCTCCCGATCCCAACAATAACACCATGGAAGCAAAATTGTTCTATCAAATTTCCCCAACTGTCCCCCAAAGGTTGAAAGGTTAAAATTTCAGCAAAACCCTTTATTATTTTTGAGAATTAAAAAAAAGAACCAACAAAAACCCCAATTTATACCCACAGTGTAAGAGAATGGAGCAAAATCAATCAGGTACTAACATGTGAACAAAAGTGCCCCCGGGCAGGTTTTATTTCTCTTTTACGACAGGGTGAGCTCCTCCAAGAGCCCTCAGCTCTTTGCAGTGTTCCTGTAACCCCCTCCACGGAGGCTGCTGTCAGCCGCGGTGGGCTGAGGGAGCTCCAGCCTCTCTGGCCTGAGAGGCTCCTCCTGCGGGTCTCCCGCTCTGGCTTCAGCTTCCCCACTAGAGTGGCCTCCCTTGGTGCAACCCGCCCTCCGGCCTCTGCCCCCCCACTGGAGGATGACTTATCTGGTGGGTGAGTCTGGGAAGAGGAATTTTGTAAGCAAAGCCCGGCCCCTTTCCTCTGCACTTTTCTCTTTGGGATCTGCCCAGGCTGCCTTGCTCCCCAGCACTGCCTGAGATTGGGTGGTTAAAGCTTTCTAATTTGGAGGGTTCAACATCATTAAGCTCTTTAAGCTGGGCTCTTAAGTCACATCCTGCAATAGTTCCATCAGAAAAGAGCTATTTTGATGTCCATCTGCCTGGCTCCTTTGTCTATTTCTCAGGTGGTTCAGAACTAAGGCAGGAAAAACACCCCCTCGAACAACATTCAACAAAAATTTTGCTATAAAGAACTATTACGGAAAAAAAAGTGATAAAAACACTTACATAAATTAACTCTGATCAGACCACTTTTAAAACACATATGAAGGGAAAGGTTAAAAAAATAAAGAAAAAAATTCCGTAACAAAGAGGGAAGATAATGTTCCTCAAAATAAAAATTCTATGGGTCTGACGATCTTTCAGTGCCACATCACTAAGAGCAAATAAACCTCAATTCTCTTTAGGGTTCAGAGACAAACAGTAAATAAATCCACAAAAAGTTATTTCTTCCCAGTGCTCTAAAAAGAAAAACTTTTCTGCAGTCATTTTGTGGTAACATAACCCACAGCATAAGACTTCAATTATTTCCCAGTATTAACTTCCCATTCAGTATTTTTAAAAGTTCATTAAACAACTAAGTCTTTAGAAAGATGATCTTCAATTCTCATTAAACTTGTAAATAATCAAGGAATTTTAGAAAAGCGCAGAGAATATTAAGGACATCCTAAATGCCAATGAAGCAGGTTACTAGAACAGCTCATATATAAGGGAGGAAGGGAAAGAAAATTCATGAGGGAAAAAGGCCATAAATGATTCTAAAAGAGGTTTAAAAAGCACATGATATCATCCATATTAATAAAATACAGTAAACTGAAACTGAGGAAAAGCTGACCAAAAGTGAGTAATTTTATATAAAATACAGACAAGACATTCTCTGAATTCTAACAACTTAATGAGACTTTGCCTCTTGTAGTAATGGTAATACTGCCAACCTCATCGTCGAAGCCAAGTCAGAACTTAACTCTTCTCTCCTGATGCTGCGGACCTTTATGTCCCACGGTCTGTGCCATTCCTCGCCTTCTACCTGGTGTGTGCTCGTTTGCGTCCATCATGCTCTCTCTGGGCTGTGCATCCCAGCTGAAAGCCGAGGTCGGGCATGGGGGCTTGTTCTTTAGGCATTAAATTAGTCTACTTAGCAAACTAATTCAAACACTGCTTGGTCAGGAGCGTTGTGAAAAGAGAGACTGGCAGAGTCAGGCTAGAAAGAGCATCAGATAGATTACAAGAAAGCTCTATCAGGAGGTCTGTCTAGAAGAGCGTGTCAGAGAGTACTCTGTAAAGGAACAGGAAAGAAAAGCATGATACGCAGCAAGCGATACAAAAGCAACTACAAACCGACTATAACCCAAAGTTCTTTGTTAATTAGGAGTTCTATCTAAATTCTCATTGATAATCAAGAGAGTGCCTTACCTACCAATTCTTTCTAAGATGGCAAAATGAACTGCTTCAGTTAATACTCCCAGAGGCCCTCACAGCGGTGATTTTAAATTCCTGCACACGACTGGATTTAGACAACTGTCCTGGTGTGCAAGAAACGGAAAACCACTAAGAGGCCAATACGATGTGTGGTGGTGTTAGACAATGCTGAGTGAAATCAGCACAGAGGTTTATAACAATTTCTCTTTATAGCGTTCTGTTCATATCAGAGGGCGACGTAATAATTTCAGTAGGAAATTTAGCTTTCTGAGCACTGAGGACAAGATTCCTTCCAAATACAAATCACCATATACTATCATAAGTTAAATTTAGAATGTGAATAATTCTAAACAAATGCCAACACCATTCGCTTGTAAACTCGAACAAGGCGGGATGCCTGGGTCTTGTTTCCTGATGTGTCTCCAGGACCCTGCAAAGTGCCTGCCACACAGCAGGTATTTAGCAGGTATGTGCTAAATCAGTGACGGCATGTCCATACCTGGGTCAAAATCCCTTTTCCAGATTTATTTGCTCTTCCCTTCACATAACTTACATCCTACCCAAACACGAGTATTTACAGCAGTGCTTTATTTGGTTGTCATCTGGGGAGATTTAAAATACACCAATGCCAGAGTCTCATACCTAGAGATGTTTATTTTTGGACTGGCCATAGGCCAAGTGAGTCTAATGTGTACCCAAGTTTAAGAAGACCAGTGACTTACAGGATCTTTCTTCTAAAATACCTTTTTCTCCACGGCTTCACTTATTAAAATCCTACCCACTATTACCGAAGATTCAGCGAAGACCCCTCCGTCAGGAAGCCTTCCCTGGAACACGGTTAAATTCGTCTTCGGATTATTGGAGTTTTGCACAGGGCCGGGCACAAGGCCAGGACTTGATAAATGTCTGAGTGGTGGGTAATTCTGGGAGCAGAGCACACAGAAAGGCAATAAATATTTATGGAGAGAATGATGTGTGGTTGGTCCTCATTATTTGCAGATTCTGTATTTGCAGATTGGCCTACTTGTAAAAATGCATTTGTAACCTCCAAACTAATACTCGTGGTGCTTCAGTCATCCTGTGGACTGTGCAGAGGCGAAACATCGGAGTGGCCCGAGGACACATTCCAGCTGAGGCTGAACACAGTGAGCCTTCGCCTCCTTGCCGAAGCTCTCATACTGTAAACACGTGTCCTAAAAAGTACCATCTAGCGATACGTCTTCCGCATTTTGTGCTTTCTGCTGGCGCACGTGCTGTTTACCTGGCCCCCAAGCCCAGCCCTGAGGTGCTGGCCAGTGTTGGTAAGTGCGAGAAGGCCGCGGGGTGCCTCACGGAGAGCAGACGCGTGCCAGGTGAGCCTTGCGGGCAGGAGATGGGGCGCTGCCGGCTGGGAGTTCGGCATCCATGCATCAACAGTACGACATAAGGTGTCTTTAAACAGCAACACGCGTACAACAAGGTCATGTGTTGATCGGGCCGTGAAAATGTCGACTCGAGGCTCACAGACACGGACTCCTGTACGTTCTCTGGGAGCCACGGGTCGGTATTTGCAGCAACTTCATAGAACAGAACTACAGTGAAAAACAAGAGCTGGGTGTCATTTCTCCCTCTCTTCAGAACTCCTAGAGAGCTTACTTGTAATTTTTAATACCAGTTTCACTCAGCATCGGGCACCTCCTAGGGGCCAGGGGCTGGGGATACAGCAGGAACGAAGCAAGTCCCTTTCTGTCACCAAGCTCACCGCGTACTGGGGCGGGGGGGAGACAGAATCTGAGCGACACATCCGTGTCAGGTGAGGGTGAGTGCGACAAAGAAACTCTGGGTCAGGGGAGGCTTCTCTGATGAGGTGACGTGTGCGGAGACCTGGAGGAAGCAAAGGAGATGTGCACAGGAAGAGGGAGGACTACGTATGAAGCCCTGACAGGTGAGTGTGTCTGTGGAACAGCCACGTGGCCAGCCACGCTGGTGGCAAATGAGCAGGGGGAGCAGTGATAAGATGGAAGGCAGGAGGGCAGTCTCAGGAGAAGCCAGGTCATGTGGGCTCTGAAGGGCAATGCTTCTCAGACCTCACATAGCATTTGCACCGTGAAGATCTTGAAGATTCTCATTCAGGAAGTCCAGGCTGGGGTCCGAGATGCTGCATCCTAACAAGCTCACAGCTGAGGCCACTGCTGTGGGCCCCGGGATCCTAAGTTGAGAAGCAAGACCGTAGGTCACACTAAGGCCTTGGCTTATAGTCTGAGATGGAAAACTTCGGGAGAGTTTGAGCGGACAGAGTGATAGGACCCTATGTTATACTAACGCCTTGTAAGCCTGGGTTTACGTCCACACTTCCAATTGTGTCCCACTGATCTTCTTCCAGGTCTCTGCCTGTATCGTATATTAAGACTGTAGACTTAGAATATATTGGGAACGCTGCATGTGCAAGTCTTCTTTCATTACATGTTTTCTCCTCGTTTTCATATTTTTATCCTGGCAATTTTTACACGTACATGCTTCCAAATACTTTAGAATTGTTTTGATGGATTTTAACCAAAAAGCTGTTGGGAGTTTGATGGAGGCTGTGCTCCCGTAATACTTGCTTAAAAAGCACTCTGATTTGTTCAACTGTTCCATCAAGAACAATTTGGTACACACACAAATATTACTCAGCCATAAGAAGGGATGAGATCGTGCCATTTGCAACAACATGGATGGACCTGGAGGGTACGATGCTAAGTGAAATAAGTCAGAGAAAGACAAATACCATATGATTTCACTCATGCAGAATCTAAAAAACAAACGAACAAAACCGAAACAGACTCACAAACAGGAAACAAACATAATTTGTTTACCAGACGCAGGAGGGTTGCGGGGGTGGAATAGATAAAGGGGATTAAGAGGTACAAACTTCCAACTACAAAATGAATAAGCCACAGAGCTATAATGTTCAGAAGGGGAATATGGTCAAGAATACCGTACTAACTTTGTATGCTGACGGATAGTAACCAGACTTTTCGTGGGGATCATTTTGTAATGTATAAACATATTGTATCACTATTGATGTACACCTGAAATTCATAGGATATTGTTGTAAATTATACCTTAGTAAAAAAGAACTTATTGAAATTTTTTCTATCTTTCAATACAGTTCTCTAGATTTCTTCATGAGACATAAATTTCTTTTTTTTTTTTTTAAGATTTTATTTATTTATTTGACAGAGAGAGAGTGAGAGAGCGAGAGAGCACAAGAGTGGGGAGCGGGAGAGGGAGAAGCAGACTCCCCGCTGAGCAGGGAGCCCGATGCGGGACTCAATCCCGGGACTCCAGGATCATGACCTGAGCCGAAGGCAGTCACTTAACCAGCTGAGCCACCCAGGCGCCCAAGACATAAATTTCTTACTAAGCTTGTCTTAAGATATTTTGCTTTTGTTCTTGCTGCTGTGAATGAAAGTTTTTTTTTTTTCTTCTCTCATTATATCTACTGACTGTTACTATTGGTGTCCAAAAAAAAAAAATCACTATTTTATTCACATAAAGCTTTAGTGAACCAGGTATCTCCATGACTCTTCATGTCTCCAGCAGTGCTTCATGGAGGATCTGGGGATTTTCCTGTATATATAACAACAGAAAATCATCAGATGGCCTCTTCCTTACCAATTTTTATATCTCTTACTCCATACTTTTATCAAATTACACTGTATTAATGGCAAAAGATTTTGCGTTGCTCCCAATATTGATGGGAACGCCTCTAGGGTTTTATTATTAAGCATTATACGGATTGCCGGTCCGGCCGTACACACAGACATACAACATACATATACATCACCTCGGCCAAGTGCACCTCCCGGTACCTCACTTTTCTCAATTGTAAAAGAAAAAAAAAAAGAATATGATTGTTTCGAAACCGAGTGAGCTAATACATATACAACACCTGGAACAATGTCAGGCACACAGTAGGCACTCAGAAGTGTTAGCTGCATGTCACTTTGTGTCTATAAACATCTACACATAAACACCCACACTGTCAGAGCCTTTGAAAAGCCATTTATAGAAATACATCTTCCTCCTACATGAAAGAGTTAGGAAAAAAATAAGGAATGTGGATGGCAGTAAGATATTAAGATGATCATACTTTCTTCTTAAACTAACATTGTGAATTATACTAATAGACTGTCTAACATAGAAACATGACTACATTTTGAGAGGGTTATATATGCTGGTATTACCCCAAGAATTTTTATATCAATAATCCTAAGACTGGTTTATCACTCTCCTTAATGTATGTGCTTTGCCATATTTGGGTACCCCTATTTTGAGGTTAGAAAAGGGATATGGTATTCCACCCAAACTTTTTCTCAGTGACAAACCAATTGCTCAGTGTACCAAACAGAACTGGGCTAGCTAGACTGGGCCATGCTTTCCTATAAAGGCACCACGATTTCTAGAGATCTGATTTAGTGGTCTTCTGAAACTTTACTATAAATTCCAGGGAAGAGTTTACTCCAGCACGGGGTCCAAAGAAAAGAGGATGAGCAAGAGGAAGATGTTATAATTTATGAATATAAAAACCAACACCATACCATACCCTCTTCCAACAACTCAGTAAGCTGGACAAGGTATTTAATTGCTGTGTCTCAGTTTTATCCACTAGAAAACACACCACCAACAGCGTAGGGTTGTTATAAAGATTAAATGAGTTAATATACATGGTAACTTAGAACAGTGTTTGGCACATAGTAAATGCTAAATATTAAAGTTTACGGGAAAAGTGAAATTGTAAACAAAAAACAGAAAACCTGATTTTCATTATTTTATGTTCTCACTGATGTAATCCTAAAAGTTCTCTCTTTACTAATGACAAGAAAGAATATGGAGGCAAAGGCTATGTTGGTGTCCCGCTAGCTCTTCTCACCACGTGTTTATACAACCAAAAACTCAAGCCATTTGTAGTTCAAATGCCCCATGCTATGCTTTTGTTCATAATCTTGCCATATGAATCTTGTTAAATTAATAATTTAGAGCGATGTTTCTCAGAGGGAATGGGAGGGGTAACCATTAGTTTGGAAAAGCCAAACATACTGAAGGTGTAAGGGCCACGAATACCTCGGCCAGTGAAGATCATCAGGAGATGGCGATGGAAAGCCGAGAAGAAACATGGGCATCAAAGTGGTTGGGAGCCAGTGACTCAGAAGAATAACACTGGTCTGACAGTGGGCAGGAGTAAAGGGACGAGGGACAAAATGCAAATATAATTAGGAAAAAAAGAAAAAAGAAACAGTAAGAGACACCTGAAAGGAAGCAAGGATTTTTCTGGTAGAAAATGAGACAACTGAGGTGGTGGACTCTGAAAAAGTATTTTAAAATAAATGGCTCTAGACAAGGGGCAGGCACCCCCTCCCACCTCTCTCATAACATAATTTCATTAACATTTTAATTTCTAGCCACAGAACTCTCTCCTCAAGTAATAAATTGCTACACTTTTCTGAGTTAGCTTTCTCCTAAGATCTAAAAGTTATTAACTACTGAGAAATTAAAGCCATGATGATTTTTTTCCCTTAAATAATTGCTATTTAACAAAATCTTCTATGAAAAAAAGAGATTCTTATGACCGAGGGATTTTACCAAGAGTAGTATCATTAATTACAGAGTACCTCAGTTCTTAGGGCATTTTTATATATAAATGTTAGCTAGTTGATCACATTTCATTTTAAAACTGTGTACATTTAAGAAGTAATACTCTGGTGTCAGGCAGGAAAATAGCAGCATGTTCCACGATTACCCAACCAAACTGGACGAGAGGTTAAGCCAGTACGCCGTGAACGGATGTGCTCACTCAAGAACCGTGTATTTGAAAGCCTGCTATGTCAAAGGAATAATACTGAGGGAAGATGAGAGACGGTATAAACACGCAGACAGGTGCTACCCTAAGGAATAGAAAACTGCACTAGGGAAACCAGGTAAACGAACATCTAGAATGTATAGGGTACGTCACAATTAATGCTACCAACAGCAGTATCCGTCAGGACAAGAGACAAGGACACTGGCTATGATTTGAGGTTTGGAGAGGTGGCATATAAACTGAGTGGAGACCAACGGGGACAACACAGTCCCACCCAGACTACGGTGTATGCACCTGTGCTTGGGGGAAGATGGGGAGCAAGGTAAGGCAGGGCAAGAAAGGATTTTTGCCCAGAGAACAACAGGATCAAAGGCCCAGAGATGTGAGAGATAATAAAATATGCAGAACACTGTGCAATTAATACTGCTGTCGAAGAGGCTAGAAAGTCGGGATATAGCTAGTTCATGGAAAGTTCTGAACGCCAGCCATACCAGAGTTTCAACTCTGCTACTGGGAAACCACTGAAAGTTTTTCAGAAAAGGGAATGGTAGAGAGCACAGGTAGTAATGTCTCTGACATTGGCCATAGGAATATTTTTCTAGATAATGTCTCCTGAGGCAAAGGCCGCAAAAGCAAAAATAAACTATTGGGACTACATCAAAATGAAAAGCTTCTGCACAGCAAAGGAAACAATCAACAAAACTAAAAGACAACCTACTGAACATGAGAAGGTATTTGCAAATGACATATCTGATAAAGGTTTAGTATCCAACATCTATAAAGAACTTAGACAACTCAACAGCCCCAAACAAAATAATCCAACTAAAAAATGGGCAGAAGACATAAACAGACATTTCTCCAAAGACATGCAGAGAGCCAACAGACACGTGAAAAGATGCTCAACATCACATCATCAGGGAAATGCAAATGAAAACTACAATGAGATATCACCTCGCACCTGTCAGAATGGCTAAAATAAAAAACACAAGGAACAACGAGTGTTGGCGAGGATGTGGAGAAAGGGGAACCCTCGTGCACTGTTGGTGGGAAGAATGTTAAGCTGCTGCAGCTACCGTGGAAAACAGTCTGGAGGTTCCTCCAGAAGTGAAAAATAGAGCTACCCTACCATCCAGAAATTGCTCTACTGGGTATTTACACAAAGAATACAAAAACACTGATTCAAAGGGATACGTGCGCCCTATGTTTATTGCAGCTTTATTTACAACAGCCAAATTATGGAAGCAGCCCAAGTGTCCACTGATAGATGACTGGATAAAGAAGATGTGGTGTATACACAATGGAATATTACTCAGCAATAGAAAATAATGAAATCTTGCTATTTGCAACAACATGGATGGAGCTAGAGGGTATAACGCTAAGTGAAGTAAGGCAGTCAGAAAAAGACAAAACTGTATGATTTCACTCTTCTGTGGAATCTAAGAATCAAAACAAAGGGAAAAAGGAGAGACAAACCAAGAAACAGACTCTGAACTCTAGAGAACACACTGCTGGTCACCAGAGGGGAGCTGGGTAGGGGGAGGGGTGAAGCAGGTGATGGGGATGAAGGAGGGCACGTGTTGTGATGAGCCCCGGGTGACGGATGCAAGTGTTGAATCACTATATTGTACACCGGAAACAATATTACACTGTATGTTAACTACCCTGGAATTAAAATTTTAAAAAGGTAATGGCATATTTCTACCCACATTTTAGAAAGGTAATGGGAAACCCCCAAGAGTTTCTGGCAATGCCAATGACGTGTTTCTAACTACATTTTAGGATGATAACTCCAGCTGCATTAGTTTGGGAGGAGGGGCAAGAAACCAAAAGATGCATTAGGAAGGTATTTAATAGTTCAAACAAAAAGTGACTGGTATCTAAAGTTATAATGGGAAAAAAAAAAAAGGAAACAAATAGGATATATTATCTAAGATAAAGCCAATGGATCCAGACAAAAGATAAAGAAGTAGAATAAAAATATTTTTAAAAGTATTAAAGAAATTGATGGCATCAAATGACACAAATACACTGCAAAATGATCGAGAAGAAGACATTGGGTAAAGGCATCCAGTGGCCCCGGAGGGAGCTATCTCAGTGAGATGAAGAGAGGGATGGACAGCAGATGTTCTCAACCAAGTTTCTGGACCATACACCCTCTTCTTGGGCTCCTGAAGGCTACAGACCTCATTCCAAAGTAATGCTGTTAAATATGTAAAATAAAAACACAGACGGCATTACAAAGAAGCCTAATACAGTAAAATATAGTCATCGAGATAAGTAAAAATTGTGAATTTAGTGACATATTTTTTTTTTATGAACACAGGAAAAGAACAAGATAAAGGAGCCGCTCTAATAACTACCATGATTTTGAAGTAGCTAAAACTGAAAATGGTATTTTGGAGTATTTACTTCAACTGTGACACGACAGGAAAACATTTATGATTTCTGCAGGTGATAAAGTCATACAGGCTGTTATTGATACTGGATTTATTACATTCATAATTGAGGGAAATGCTCAACTTCAATGAGGACAGGAATATAAAGATGTAAGTTTTTTCCCTGTCCGACATCACAAAAGGCCCCCGTTCTACCCACAGGTCCTCTGGGGAACCACAAAATGCAGGTGACAAGTCCCAGCTCTGGAGCAAGTGTGTGAGGAAGAGGAAAGGATAGCTCATGTTTTCTTTTAATAAGTTAGACAGGAAAGATGTAAAATAAAGATGATTGGGGTGGGGGGTGTGTTAGGGAAGGATAAGGTTGTTTTTTAAGAAGTGTAAGCCAGGAGAATGGATTCGGTGGGGCAGAGAAAAGGTGTGCACATCTGTCTATGAACGAACTGAGTGTAAGTCTGTTAAAATCACCCCAACTCTGCACGCCTTCCCTGCCTCTATGCGACCCAGGGGGCCAGGAATGCCAGGAGTCAGGACCAGAAGTCAGGAAAAGCATCTCTGGCAGGAAACTGAGGGGTCGGCGGAGGGGGGCGGGGGGAGTCGTTTTCTTTGCTCTCCCACCTTCTCTTCTGATCCATCATCAATCTTTTGTCCCAGCCCTGGAGATACCTACAGGCTTAGCGCTGCCATTTAGTAATCCACTCTAAAGACTCCTCTCATAGCTCCTTCCAGACTCCCTCCACCCAAAATCAAAACTCCCAAAGAAAGATCAGTGAGCGTACTGGGATGCTTATGTGATTAAAATAATTATTAAACATCTGAGTGTGAAAGATTCTTGAGGAAGGGGTAAAGGTGCAATGAATATTATTAGGACAGCTTGTTACACCAAATGGCTACCTAGATAAAGAAACTGATGAAAGACTACTAAATATAGGAGTCTTAGCATACTGCTGGGCCCTGGACCTCCTTCCTTGTCCCTGCACCTTTCCTCCTCTGCGCTGGTGTGTGTGTGTGTGTGTGTGTGTGTATGCCATGTGCATGTGCACAGAGAAAAGGGGGTACAGAGAGGACTGACCTACTCCGTTTCCCACTCTTAGGAGAGATTCCTAACCCACTTCGTTTGGTAAACAAAGAGTTACTTTACTGGAAAGCACAGCTTTGGCAACTTTGGAACCAGTATGTCTAAGATAAATAAATAATCTTCTTATTGTATTTCCAGTGCGGATTATTTTTTCAGTGATCATACAAAAAGCAGAGTGAGAGGCTATCACACGGTGGGAAGAAAATTAGTTCAGGATTTTGTTCAAATGTAAATCCAGGTGGAACTGTCCTGCTTAGAGGAGGTGCTGATCAACACGTAAGTACTCAAATCTACTGAAATGCACATAAAACTGAAGCGCTCGTTTGCTGCCAAGGTGGGAAGTAAACACTTTGGATCTACCTGCTATTCGGAGGGATGCTCAGGCCCAGGACTCAGCACCCAGCAACACACTTGCCAAACCGGCATTCTGGCTTCTGGCTGTCACCCCGGAGCTCCAAAGTGTTTCTCCACCTGCCATGGCTTCACTCAGGTGCTCTCGCAGCACGGGGCGGTCTCGAGGCTAAGCGGCACTTGCCAACCTGGCACCTGCTTCCCAGCCACGCAGGCCAGCACTAGAACTTCCTACCTCAACCCAAGTCACAACAGCGATTTTGTGACATTTTCCCTTACAAGCGGATTCCTAGTGTTTCTTCAAAATCATACTCTAAACATGCTCCCTGTACTCTGAATCTAGTCCCTGTGCGGACATTGGGACCAAGCAGCGGCTCTCTCTTCAATGCAATCAGAAGACCTCAGAGAACACGGAACAGTAGGGAGCTTAACAGGGAAATAAAAAGGCAGTCATTTGAAGCATTTTGTTCTCCTCCAGAAAAGAAGAGTAATTTGTTAACTTTCTCACAGGAATCACTAGAATTGCCACCACTCCCCGTATTTAAGAATGTGGAGTAATTTCTATGATTCTGCCCTTCCTCTTGGCCAGTTCATTCATCCCATCCATAAACAGGTCAGGAAAGAAAAGATAATTTTTATTTCCAAAGCTTTACAATCTTGAGGGGGACGGTGGGGAGGATTCGGAAGATGCTCCCTGTCGCACTATTCAACTGATAAAGAGCACAGCGAGGACCATGGAGAAACCACAGCCACTGGCTCAACTCCCACCCCCAGGATGTCCTAGCAAACACACAGGAGGGGAACACACCAGGCCCAGAGGTGTGCAGATCCAGGAGCAGAGAAGCCCCGTTTAAGGAACTCAAATACTTCTAAAACAAACTGGGAAATCAGCTTATTTTGAAAGTTAACACCATCCTATCCTTACACAAAGATGACGGAAAGCCCCGACAATCCAAAGCATTAGATTTACTTCTCTCATCCATAGGCCTTAAATGATGATGATGGCATCAAACTCTAGGGTTTATATGAATTTAGGCAACAGCAGTGTTAATAAAAATGACCCTCATCTCAAATACAGAGTAATTCACCACAACACTGCCTGACTTCAAAGTTCAGAAACAGGTGGACATTTGCACTAGACCACCTTTTTTCAAGGCATTTAGTAAAAACCCAAACCTAGAGAATGGAAATATACTCTGGCCATGATACACAGAGAGGAGTTAGCAGCAGATAGCCAAAAACAAGTTTTAAAAACCAATTATCTATAAATTAAAACTCTCTCCCAAAGAACTGCATAGCTAAAGAAAAATAAAAAATAAAATTATAATCTAGGGGATGTGGCCAAACTGATACTCAAAGAAAAATTAATGGTATGACTGAATTTAATATTGGAAAGGTTAAAGTGAGCAAGCAAACCAAATAAAGGTGAACAAAGGAATAAAATTTAAAGCAGGAATAAATAAACCAGGAAGCAAAAAAGAAAAAGTAGAACTGGTTAATAAAATGAGGAGCTGGTTCTGAATGCACGAATGAACGATGAATATCCTAAAACTGAGACCAAGAGGTGGGGAGTTCTGCAAATACATAACAAGACAAATGTAAAGTTCAATAAAATGGAAAGGATTCTCCCCATAAATCTTCATGCCAATAAATTAAGAATCCATAATTAAAGCTGACTTAAGAAAAGTTTACAAGTGTCGATACCATGGAAGAAATAAAACTGTGCAAGATTTATATCCTCTATTCCATTCCTGATAAAGGATGCTATACCTGTAGGTTCAATGGGTGTGTTCTAGCAAAACCCCAAAGCACCCAGCTTCACTTAGATTATTTCAGGGCACTGAAGAACATGGAAAGCATGTCAGTGGCTTAAGAGGCTACATAATTCTGTTGACGAAACCTAACAAAGACGGCACAGAACTAACCAAACATATGCCTAACCTTACTTACACTATCCACAAGAGCTCTACAAATAAGAAAGGTAAATTACGTAGTGTATTCAAATTGTAATAATACACATTAACCAGGTGGTTTTTAGTCTATGATAATAGATATTTCTAATATTGAACAACTTCTTTTTTTTAAAGATTTTATTTATTTGAGAGAGAGAGAGAGAGACAGATAATGAGTGGGCTCCAGGGGGAGGAGAGAGGGAGAAGCAGACTCCCCACTGAGCAGGGAGCCCGACGCGGGGCTCGATCCCGGACCCGGAGATCATGACCTGAGCCGAAGGCAGATGCTTAACCGACTGAGCCACCCAGCACTCTTGTTAATTCAATTCATTCCATGTATTAATTAAAGGCTCATGAACTGGATTGGTTATGGAAGAGGAATGATAGAGCAATCAAGAACTTCTAGATTTTTGGTTTGAACAGCTGAGAAGAAGATAACACTTACTGAAGTGGGGAAGGCTTGGAAAGACACAGATTTGGAAGGATAAAAATTGTTCTAGATAATTTTCATTTCAGATACCAATAGCTAGACAAATGGGGCTGTCCCAAGGCAGCCGCACAGAAGAGAGAGAGAACGTTGGTTGTCATTGGCATGATGATGGTATTTTAAAATACAATAATGGATGGATGGAAGACTAGAAAAAAGAAGAGGCTCCAGGACCAAAATTTCAGGAACCTGATGATAGAAAGAGACTACCTAGATTTGTGAATACCCTATTTTCATGTAGCACATATTGCCATACTTGGTCATCTTTTTAAACATGCTAAATTAGAACTTCAGTACAAAATCTATCTAATAAAAACCTCACGACATCACAAGGTGGTTTTCCTGCTAACCACTGAAAACTTCAGGTTTAGTAGCACTGTCATTTTGGGGATTTCTAAATTATTTGAATCTTTTCTGAGGGGAAGTAGTTTTCAAACAGTGCTCTGAAAAATGCCTACGAGGCTGAATATGGAGGACACTGGGACCCTGCTTCTAAGATTTCATTTGAATAAAAAGTTCTATTCCAGGAGTAAAAATTGTTTCATTTACTTTTACTCATATTTTACAAATATGATGTAACAGTGGGCAATAGTGAAAAGAATAGGTCTTGAAGTGTATATCACTGAGACAAGGACAGAATCATTAAGTACACTGAAAGCAGTAATAGTTCAGCCTTGCTGAAATTTAAGATTTATTTAAACTGACTGCACGCTCAATTAAAAAGGAAGAGAATATGAATTAAACACTAAAAAATATTTTTGAAGATGTGCCTAAAAGATACTTAGGGATTTAAAACTTTAATGGAATCCTCCCATAAGATATAAATCTATTTCCAAGTTTCTCACATTTAACTTTTGTAGTTACTTGCTGGAATATGTGTGTGAGTGTGTGTGTGTGTGTGTGTGTGTGTGTGTGTGTGTATGTAGGGGACAGCTATGTATGAAAACAACAGCCGGGGCGCCTGGGTGGCTCAGTCGTTAAGCGTCTGCCTTCGGCTCAGGTCATGATCCTGGGGTCCTGGGATTGAGCCCCGCATTGGGCTCCTTGCTCCGCGGGAAGCCTGCTTCTCCCTCTCCCATTCCCCCTGCTTGTGTTCCCTCTCTCACTGTGTCTCTGTCAAATAAATAAATAAAATCTTAAAAAAAAAAAAAAAGAAAACAATAGCCACTGACATTCAAAAAGTGAAATACCAGAAAGGAAGTCCCATTAAAATCAGAAATAAGCCCAAGTGCCTACTATCAATCAACACTGTTCTCTAACTTCAACTAATGCAGTAAGAAAGAAAAAAGAATTGAAATATTGAAAAAAATTGAATTATTACATCACAAATTATTACATCAATTATTACATTACCATTCTGAAAATCAACAGACTCAACTGAAAAGGTGATGGAACTAAGTCCTACAATTTAACAGTACATAAAAGAGTTCAGTAAGGTAGCTAGATGGTTACTTAAAAATGAGTAACTTTCCTTTATACCAGCTATGACCGGGTATAAAATATAGGTACACCAAATCACAGAATATTAATAAGGGGAAATCTCACTCATAATAAATAATGGTAGCTAGCATCTCTCAAGGACTTATGCTTCAATACACATCACCTGTTAATCTCCACCCCATAATATTAGATGATGGTACCATGATTACTGGTCCTACTATCACAGTTTTACAAAAAAACTGAGGCTTAGGGGAATTATAAGAAAACTGTCCAAATTACATAGCCAGTAAGTGTCAGAAAAGGAACTCAAACTTAGTCTGACTCTACAGAATGAGCTTCTTAGCACTGTTATGCCCAATCTTGTCTATCAAATTAACAAAGATAGGCCGTGTGGGAAAATGCGACAGGTGCAAAGAATGGACTCAACTCATGCAGTGTCAATAAGAATATAAATTGGTGTAACTTTTCTAGAAAGCAATTTTCATGACCATATCTAGGAATTTGTTAAAAATAGAATCAATGTGGGGCGCCTGGGTGGCTCAGTTGGTTGAGCGACTGCCTTCGGCCCAGGTCATGATCCTGGAGTCCCGGGATCGAGTCCCGCATCGGGCTCCCTGCTCGGCAGGGAGTCTGCTTCTCCCTCTGACCCTCTTCCCTCTTGTGCTAACTCTCATTCTCTCTCACTCAAATAAATAAATAAAATTAAAAAAAAAAATAGAATCAATGTGTAAAATGATCAATATACATGGACACTTATCACACTGTTGTTTATAACAATAAAAAAGACTGGTCACACTCTAAATATTCAACGATATGAACTTGATTAAATAGCAGGAGTTGAATACGATGAATGCCATTCAGCCAATTAAAAATAAGCACTTTAAAGGATATTTAATGACAAAGGAAAACATACTGAATGAAGAGCCATAAATAAAACTACATATGCGTACACATTTTTTAAAGGATGTGTTTAGGGGCGCCTGGGTGGCTCAGTTGTTAAGCGTCTGCCTTCGGCTCAGGTCATGATCCCGGAGTCCTGGGATCGAGCCCCGCATCGGGCTCCCTGCTCGGCGGGAGGCCTGCTTCTCCCTCTCCCACTCCCCCTGCTTGTGTTCCTGCTCTCGCTATCTCTCTCTCTGTCAAATAAATAAATAAAATCTTAAAAAAAAAAAAAAAAGGATGTGTTTATATTGACTAGAAGATTTTAAAAATGAAAACACTGATACCAAAACGATCTCTAGGTGAGAATTATAGATGATTTTCAGTATCATTTTCGATGTTTTCTGGATTCTAAAAATGTGATAAAGTGAATGTATTAAGTAAACTCAAAATTTAATTTTAAAAGATAAAATGAAGTAGTCAAAATTATAGAAATGTAGTTTAGAAAACATTTCCCCCACTTAAAACTGTTTTTTTCCCTATGCACGTTATTGCCAATTTTAACATACTTTTATGCCCATGACTTTTATGTTGCTTAAGGTACTTTTCTATCTCAGCAACAACAGAAATAATACCTAGTTTATCAAAATAGATGATTTACTGCACATCTTAAGCCTTTAAAATCTGTACCAATCATTTAAAATTACAGCAAAATTCCAGAAAGTATCTAATACATAAGATCACCATCCCAGTGAGGCAATTAACAAAAATGACAACACAAAGGTAAAACAAAAAATGTCTAAGTCGACAACAAGGAGAAAGCCTCAACTATATGGGAAACCGGCTCCCTGTGAGTATACAATAAAAATCAGCTTATAAAGTAAAAGCCAAGATCTGAAACAGACTAAGTCACAGAATAAGGATAAAAATAAGCCCACATAATTTTGAATAGTAAATGAGTACAGATGACTAAGAACGAAGAACAAAAACTAATTTTAGCTTCACCCTAAAAAACATGAAGTGATAGATTTGAAAGCCCTTTGGAAAAATCTACAATATAAACGGACATATTAAAAGCAATAACAATAAACTTGATCTCACAGAATTTTTATATCTGGTAATCCCAATTACTCAGGACACGAATTAGAGCCTCTGAATAAGTAGACAGAAAAGCAAAACAGACAAAGCCTCTGTCCAATCAGATCAGTGGATACCGCTAACTCATTTTATAATAACATCGAGCGCCTCCCATGCGCCAGGCACTTCTACACTCATTATCTTGATTCGGTAAAAACAACCCTGCAAAAGTACACAGTGTGTGATGGGTGAGAAGTCAAAGAGAAACTGAGGCTTGCCTCAGGTCACAGGCAGGAAGGGGCACAGCGGAGGTGCAAATCCCCATCCACCTGCTTGCAGAGCTCCCGCTGGCTTTCTCTGTGCAGCCTCATCTCTCAGTTCTCCAACCTAGACTACCTGAGCATCGTAGAGACCTTGAATCGCTGCCTAGACACTTTTATTTTAGACATATTAGCTGTTGTCATTCAGTTTCACAGTGCACAGCAGCTTAGAAGGAAGGAGTGACAACATCAGCAAGGAACAGCTAACAGCAAGGAGAAAAGACCAAAAAATTCATTGATATAAATCAATGTAAATCATTAGGTCTTGCTGCCCCCGCCATCTTAAAAAAAAAAAAAAGCATAATAAGTATTGCTCTTTAGTTTAAGATAAACCAGAAATCTCGATAACCTTGGCCAAGTTAATTAACATCACTAGGCATCAGTTCCATCACCTGGAAGACAGGCAAAACAACAGTATAAATCATACAGAATTGTTGCAAACTATATCAGATAATGTAAGCAAAGCACTTAATACTGTGCCTGACATAGAGCTAGTGCCCAATAAATGTTAGCTATTATTATATTGACAACCAGTGACATTATAAGCTGCCTATTATTTGAAGGTAGAAAAATATAAAAATTCACACGCAAAATTTTCCATTTAAAATAGTTAAGATGGGGCGCTGTCTGGCTCAGTACATAGAGCATATGACTCTTAATCTGAGGGTCCTGAGTTCAAGCCCTATGTCGGGAATGGAGCCTACATAAAACAACAACAACAACAAAGAAAAACAAAGAAAAATAAATAGTTGAAATGTCCTGCACTTGAAAGACTTTATACATTCCAGAAAATTCACTTCTATAATATCCTTCCCCTGCTAAGTGGGATAGATAAGGTTAATTGTATTTTTAGGAGGCAAATGTGTATGGCCCCTCAAGAAATCGCATTACACATTCTAGGGCACCTAAGTGGATAGGTCGGTTAAGCGTCTGCCTTCGGCTCAGGTCATGATCCTGGGGTCCTGGGATCGAGTCCCGCATCGGGTTCCCTGCTCAGCGGGAAGCCTGCTTCTCCCTCTCCTGCTCCCCCTGCTTGTGTTCTCTCTCAAATAAATACATACAATCTTAAAAAAAAAAAAAAAAAATCACATCATACATTCTAAGCAAGCTTTTAAAGTTTGGTTACCAATTGTGGTATTTGCTCTGAATTAAATATTGTGACCACCTCTCAGCCATCTACAGGCTTTTGTTCATCCTACCCACATCAGCAGATTCATTTTAAGTACTATGTGGCCTTTAACAATAAATCACATTCATCAAGAGTCTACTATGTGCCAAGTGTCATACAAGATTTGGTTGACAACAATGTAGACCACCGAGTCCCTGCCCTCAGGGAACCTAAAACAAGACAAAAAAAAAAAAAATCCTAGGCATAGTAAAGGTACTGTTACCAAGCTTTTGTATTATCAGTAAATCCTTACGACAAATCTATGCTCTGGGGAGTATCTTCTGTTTTACAGATGGAGAGCAGAGACACAGAAAGCAGAAAATAAAGAAGAAAACAGTTCACCACCACCAAATAGTCAAGGCTCAGGGAGGAAATATATCGTATTTTGAAAACACAAGGGAATAAGCAAATAATTTTGCCTGAAGCTGGGAGACTATAAAACGCTTGTGTTTTTACTTAAAAACCCAAGTAAAAATTCTGTAAAGTATACATATGGGAATAAAATACAGGAGAGTATTTATCCAAATATTTACATTAGTTATTTCTGGGTAAGGAGATTCCAGGTGGCTTTCATTTTCTCTTTGCTTTTTCTTAATCAACTTGTACTACTTTAACAATTTAAAGTATAAGAAGAAAGAAGTCAGCATTAAAATTAGATATTAATGTTCATCTAACAAACTGTCAAAAATTTAAGAAGTCAACAGTGCATTCACACATAGGATGACAACATCAGCAAGGAACAGCTAACAGCAAGGAGAAAAGACCAAAAAATTCATTGATATAAATCAATGTAAATCATTAGGTCCTGCTGCCCCCGCCATCTTAAAAAAAAAAGCATAATAAGTATTGCTCTTTAGTTTAAGATAAACCAGAAATCTCGATAACCTTGGCCAAGTTAATTAACATCACTAGGCATCAGTTCCATCACCTGGAAGACAGGCAAAACAACAGTATAAATCATACAGAATTGTTGCAAAACTGTATCAGATAATGTAAGCAAAGCACAGATGTCTCTCGCTTTTTGCTAATAGGTGTACATATCCACACAACTTTTCTGGAAGGCCTTTTGGCCATCAAAAACCGTAAAGCTCATTCTCTTTGATCATGACTTCTATGAATCTTAAGAACACAGATGCAGAAAACATTTTTTTTCTTACTGGGATATTCAACTAATGTATTATGATATTAAAATATTGGGGAAAAAACAGATGTCTAACTGAAATAGAATAATGATTAAATAAAGTGACATGTTCTTAGGAAGAAAATACTTAAAAAAATAAAAAATAAAGAAAAAATATTTCAAAGATTTATTTTAGAGAGACAGAGAGAGAGAGGGCGCAAGCCGGGGAAGGGGCAGAGGGAGAGAATCTCAAGCAGACTCCCCATTGAGCGCAGAACCTGACCCAGGGCTCGGTCCCAGAACCCTGAGCTCATGATCTGAACTGAAATCAAGAGTTGGACACTCCACCAACTGAGCCACCCAGGCGTCCTGTCCTGAAATATTTTTAATATCATGAGAAAATCCTTAGTGTATGCTAACTGAGGATAGAAATGTGGGATGCAAGGCTCTGTAAACAGTACCATTCTAACTATACAAGAAAAGATCTATTGTTTGATAAACTCCCATGAATAAGGAGGTGGTAAGCATTACACGCATTAATACAGGTATGGCACCTAGAACAATGACGGGCACAATTAAGTGTTATCTACTGTTACCAATCTTAAAAGTACAAGAGTAAACTAAGTAAGGTCTAAGTTGAGGCCTCAACAATGTGATGTGAGCCAGGCAAAAGGTAAAGGGGATTAGGGGAAAATGTTCCCGGCAAACAGCACAACCTTGGGATTTTTCTACTTTTTCCCTATCCACCCTTAGGGATTTGATAATTATCTTAAAGGCAGAACACTTTGTATTTTCAGACATCTGCTTGTGGGCTAGTTCACGGAGCATTAAGAATTACTGTCAGTGTTGTGATATAGAACAATGTACACTATCCTTTAGGGGGGATTATCTTCTATTTTAAGCAAGTGAAACAATCCTTTGCCAATGTATAGAAAAATTAAAGAGAGAAATCCATCAAAACGTTGTTAGTTATCTCGGCGTTACAGGGGTTTTAAAAATTGTTTACATTTCTCTACCTTTTCTAAGAGTTCCACAATTAAGTACATTACATTACTACAGTTGGAGATAAATGTTGGAAAAATCAATAAAAGCCACTACTCATAAAAAACCTTTGAGGTTCCCGCCACAAAAAAAAAGTTCCCTTTAGTAGAACTACATTGCTGTTTAAACATATGGCATACCACACTAAAACTATCTTCAGGCTTATCTTCTTATGGACCTAAGCAACCTGCTGAAAAGACAAGGTCCTTGCCTTCCAACAATTTGGTCAGACAGGATTTCATGTTGTCCTGTCACTGGAGTACTTTGTTGAGAAAAGGTTAACATACCTCTCTTGTCTTCCAGACCCATAACACTAATTATCACGCATCTCCTAATTTCCAAACGATGTGTGTCAACATACGTACACACAAGGACACGCTTTTTAGGGAACAAAGTAAAAACTGAATCACAGGGAGGCAGACCTGCCCGATGGGTAAGGGCATGGCTTTTAAAGTCAGACACTCCCTTCTGCAACTTTCTAGATGTGGAACTTAAAGCTATTTAAACTCCTGTATCTGGGTTTCCTCCTCTACAGAACAAGGGTAATAAAAGCAGTGCATGAGCATGGTGCCTGGCATCTCAGTGCCCAGTATATAACAGCTATCATTATGTCAGCCATAAAAACTGTAGAAAAGATAGGGACCTGATAACCTCCACATTACAGATCTGAAAGTCATCTTTATGCCATCAAGTACCAAAATTACTACGTGCCAGACAGGGTGTACTTTTCACATGCTATCTGATTTAAATAGCTCAAGAATCCTATAAAGTTTTCTTTTTCAAGATCCTGGAGACATATTCTGGGATGAAATAGAGTACAAAAATCATCTTCTCAATTCATCATTTCTCTGAACTGTCACTAGGGAAACAGCAGTAATAATTAGAACATGTTTTTTGGTAAATCTTAAAATCCAAGCCTTGTGAAGTCATGAGATTTTCTACGTTGTAGGTCCATGAGGAATGTTAGCACTTAAAAATACAAGTTTTTCTTTTTTTTTAAACAACATTTGGTAGATTTGAGATGAAACCCCAGAATCTTAGTATTTTTTAACTTGGTTTTACTTCATTTTAAATTTGGAAACCTGATTTAATACATTTTTGTGATTCCCTGACCTTCTCTCAGTATTTCTCTTTCCAATAAAAACTATATCCCGAAACCATGTTTGCCACTTCAATCACTCACTACTCCTATCACCTACTTAATGTTCCAGACACACTGGCCCACCCACTCCCTGCTTTCCTTGACTCACGGCATAATTCCCTTGGAAATGACTCCTATCCAGCTCTACCAGCTTGCATCTTACCTTTCAGACCTGGCATGCAGCCTTCCCTACTACAGTATCTGCATTTCTTATTCTTTGCTTGTCCCACTTAGTACAGTTCACCTAGCATTATGTTCTATCTGTTCATAATCTCTGTTCTTTTAGAGGTCAGGGGCCTTATGCAGCACCTAGATCGATACTAAATTAATTATCTGCTGAGGGAATAAAAGCTTACCAGGCTCAAGTAAGCAACAACTGCAGATTAGTTTACAATCCTAAATTCTAATATTAAAAGGATAAAAACAGTCTCTTAGTATCTTACATCCGTTTCTTTAAAACTGCTACCAAATCAGCATGAGAGAATTCTTCCAAATTTGTCTACAAAAACAGTGAAAAGCCCAGAAAGAGTATAAAAAGATATAAAAGGGCATAAAATGGTATTAAAAGTTATAAAATGATAGCAACACTTTCACATCTGTTACAGTAATTAAAATTAATGTAAAAACCATCCTGGTCTGCTAGAACGAAAACAAGGTAGAATGAGGAAAATATTTTAAAAATAGAATTTCCATGAAGCACCTGGGGTCCAATTTGGCAAATGTAATCCATGAAAACATAGCTCTAGAGAAGCCAGTGATAGAAAATAGGATGTTTTTATTAGTCTTGTAATTAAAACAAATATGTAGTAAAAGGAAGTGACTAATAAAAACTCCCATCGGCATACAAACATTCCAAGTTTCTGTTTCCTATTCTTCAATATTTTCCATTATAATAAACTAGTTTCATTAGACATTCATTATCAAATGCAGTTTAAAAAATACCGGCCTTTTTGTTGTTGTTTCGTTAAAAAGTTCATTTTACTTTGCTTGTAATGTTTGAGTACTTTAGTGATGACCAGATAGATGCTTGAGGTAGAATTTAAACGTACTTTGAAAGTAAAACCCATTCTTAAACTAAGTAAAAATACTCAAACATCTTGAATTATAGATACACAGTTACTAGATCATTCTGATATTTAAGGCTACCTTCAAATAGACAGGTTTAGGTAACTTAAAAAAAAAGAACGCCAAATTGGAAGAAAACAAGTGAACAGAGGGGTAAGATGGTAAGATAATTTTACAAATATTTGGTGAAGATATGTTTATAGTAAAACACTGGATGACACCATTAAAGCAACTGCTATTAAAAGTAATTTATATGTGAGTGATTAAATAAATGGAAGTCATACCTTCTACAACCTAAATATATTAAGACTTAAAAATATATATATATAGTATGCTGTGCTGCTGACTTCTTGCGGTTCTTGGAAAAGCCCAAAAAGTGTTTGAGACATATCCACTGCTTTCCGTTTATGATAGTCACTAGAAAAATTAAACGAGGAAATGAGTAAAGAATTGATGAACTTTGCCAAATTTCTAAATATACTAGCCCCAAGTGTCTCTGGAACTATTCTAAGATGGTTAAAAAAATAAAAATAAAAATCTGAATCAATAAGCGCCTCACCGGCCTGGGGATACTCCAAGAGTCCTGCAACCAATAGGAAAACTCTCCCTAAATCTGGGTTCGTATTTCATCTCTTTATCGCCAAACACAGAGCACAGACCAGTATTGTTAACGGTCACCCAAATGGCAAGACTCCCAGCGAGAGTAATCAGGACTTGGGAGCGAAGGCTGCTTCTGGAGGATTTCCAGGGGTGAAGGGGGAGACAGTTTCGGGAGGGACGGCGGGGCTCGCGTCTCCAAGTTCGATGTGGAACACGTCGGTGTAGGGGGCTGAAAATGGGCAGCAGCAGCCGATCCACCACGAACGCGGAGCGAAAACGGGGAGCGCGCCCGACCTGCGGGGCGCGGGGCGCGGGGCGCGGGGCGCGGGCGCGGGCGCGACGAGGACGCGAGAGGGCTTTCCGCCGGGGTCCGCTAGTGGCTCGGGCTGGATGCCAGCCGCCGAGGATGCCTCACCCCGCGAGCGCGCGGCGCCCGGAGCCGCAGAGGCAGCGCTGTGGGTCCGTTTCCGTCCGGGGCGCCCGGGCTCGCCTCCATCTTCGGCGGCCGTGCCCCGGGGCGGGCGGGAGCGGACCGCTGCCCTAGGCCGCGGGGCCCGGGTCGCCGGCCTCCGCCAGCCCGAGGTCCCGGCGAGCCGGGCCCTCCGCTCGGCCCCGCCGGAGCCCCGGGAGCCCGGGCCCCCTCGACCTCCGGGGGCCCCGACACGCCCGGGGCCTGGAGCTCGCCCCGCGCCGCCGCGCCGGCCCCCGGCC
>NW_023270387.1:6977800-7061197 GCF_011800145.1 Mirounga leonina | reverse complement strand
GCCTCGGCTCGCCCGCCGCCCGCGCCGCTGCTCCGCGGGCCGGAGCGAACGCGGCTCTCCCGCCGGCCGCCTCGCCCCTCGGCCGCCCGCCGCCGCCGCCGCCGCGCCGCGCCGCTTCCTCCTCCCCTTCCCTCTTGGCCTCTCCTCCTTCGCCTCCTCGGGAGCCGAGGTTGGCAAACCAGCACCTGCTGCTGGAGATCACCGAGAACTGAAACAGGAAACCCCGAGCCAAGGGGAAAACCCGGGAGGCGTGGAGAAGGGGTGAGGGGAGCCGCTGGGACCTGTCGGGCTCCGCCGACGCTCCCGCGCCCCGCTTGCCCGGCGCGGGGTCCCGGCCTGCGGCCCCCGCTCCCCCAGCCCCGTCCGGGAGGGCGCCTCTCCGCTCGGCCACAGCGCGGACCATTCCCTGGGCGGCCTAGGGAACCGAGAGGCTGCCTGCTCAGGGCGAGTTTCCCGCGGCTGTTTGCTTATTGTCAATATTCTGTAGTGAGGAAAAACCACACCCTGAGCAAGACCAGTAAGGGAACTTACACAAATGGAGCTGTTGGGATTTCACCCAGGGGAAGGACTCCTCTCGGCAAGGAAACTGGCCTTACTGCAAATGGCAAGATGTCAAAATCGAGGTCAAGCCCAGGACGAACCCCGATCTCTTTCTAGAGGTTGAGAGGGGACAGCCCTCTGCGCTGAGTTGCAAGTGTAAAAAGCACCGAGAACGGAGAGCCTTTTTTTTTTTTTTTTTTTCCCCTTCTTTCAATTGTCCAACACCCGGTACAATTTAGGTCAACGTTTCAGTAATGTTCAAATAATCGTATTCACCTGCCTGTCGCTTTATCACCAGGTGCCTCACTCCTAGCCTTGGGCAGGATGCATCTGGTTTTGGAGTGAAAGGGAAGGGAATTCATGTGGCTTGTGCCCCTAGCATGTGCCACCACATTAGGTGGCCTGCTTTAAATGCATTATCTCATTTTTGTGTCACCACAGCCCTGTGAGCTAGGTGTTATAAACCCCTTTATCCCTCAGCAAATGGAGGTTAGAAAAAATTTCTGAAATGACACAGTTTGAATATGAAGAATACAGGTCTGTCTACCTCCAAAGCACATACTTGTTTCACTGGACCAGAGTTCATGCCTTTGGTGGCAACTTTTCACCTTTAATACAATCATTTCTTGCCTCTCTGAATTATTTTCAATAGAGCATATATGGTTTAAGCCTGGATCTGTTGAATTTGCTTGGGCTACTTAGTGGTAGTGAGAGCCATAATGCTGACTGGGCCTAAAGTTGTATAGTTTCCAGTTCTCTAAAAAAATTTTTTAAATTGAAAAAAAAAAAAAAAAGTCTGCCTTTATGGCTCAGTTGAGCAGCACAGATGTCCCCACTTCTTTGGCCAATATTTGCAGCCCTTTTGCTACTGATGACGGGGTCCCAGATGAGAGCATCCTGCTGGCTGGTATCCATGGGCATTCTCAATACTGGAAGATGAAAGGGGTGCATCTTGCTGAGCCTGCTTTCCACTTCAGCAGGCCAGTCTTGGGCCCTATTAAGTGAAATAGCAGACTGGTAGGCTTCCTTGGGGCCATGAGAGCTCTCTGGTCCACTTTTCTGGTATCATCTTTAAGACCCTTAGGATGTCTGGCAACCTGCTCTCTGCAGCCAGTTTCCATTGGCACGATGGGAGGGATGCTCTGGGAAATCCTCCCCTGTTAACTGAGCCAAACCCTCAGAAATCTCTTGAGCAGTATTAGGGAGTGGAAGGAACCTAAAAAGAGGCTGGCTGGCTGACAATAAGTTACAGCATCTATGGCATGATTTTAGTGATGCCAGGAGATCCCCTAGTCCACAATATATCACCCACACAGTCTACCTTAGTTCCCTCATTGACTCAACCGAATTCCATTCAGTATGGATTAAGTGTGGTTATAGACCAAGCCACTACATTAGGTACTTTGGAGCTAAGAGACATGAATAATTATTGTAATTGCCAACATTGTGTGAATGCTTACCATTCTAAGCACTTTGCATGTGCTCTCTCATCTAATGCCCACAAAACCCCTGTGAGGTATTGAATATCTATCACTACTCCCATTTCACAGATGAGAAAACTCAGACCAAGATTACAGTCAGTAAGTAACAGTGCATGGATGAGCACAGAGTCAGGCTTGCTCTAGCATCAGGCCCCATTACGTGACTACAATACTGTAACTGCCTTCAGTTACCTTACTATGTATTTGGGGAGATAAAAACGTACAAAAGTTCAAAGCAAACTAGGAAGAGACCTGAGGAGTGTTAAGTATGTGTCATGGGTAATAAACGCAATGAAGTTTCAGAGGACAGAAGAGTTGTCTTAAGTTGAAGTGGTGGAGAAGACACACACAGAAGATGACCTGCAAATGAGAGAGAGAGAGACAGGGACAGAGACAGAGAGAGAGAGAGGGAGATTGAGCTCAGTGTAGCCTATACACAGTGGGGAATTGTGAAGGGTTTTGAATGCAGGGTGACATGGAGAACATCCTATTTTAGGAAAATTAATATTGTGATGGTTACTGGATGGTTTTGCAAGGGGAAGGACTGGAACAGGGAAACATGTCTGATGTCCATTATGGCGGAACAGACGTGAACTATTGAAGTAAATAGCGAGGGAGGAGAGGAAGGGACAGTTTAGTGAGATATAAGGACCTGAAAAGCACCGAGTGATTGCATACACTTGACGAAGATGGACTTAAAAAGGGGAGAAGTCCAAAATAACTTCACGAGTGTGAATATGAAACCTATAGTGATGCTAACTGGAGAAAAAGGGGGAAGTTTAGGGGTAGAGGAACTACTTTTTTGAACAAATGTTTAGAATAGTTTGGTTTTAGGCAAGTATTTGTGGTAATGGTGGGATATGCATGTGGAAATGTTTTATAGTATTATCTAGAAAAGACAAAGAGTTGGGTAAATGAGACTTTTATGTTACTGAGATGGTATGAAAACTTTAAATGTTCACTGTTATAGTAATAACCAAGCATGGGTGTTCATCTTAAGTAAACCAGAATGAAAGAAAACCTGTCACGAAAATAAAATGCTTCTATGGCTCTGAGACAAACGAGCATTAGGGAAATCGTCTTTTCTTGACTCCAAGTTGTATTTACTTAAAAGAAAAAGAGAATAAACAGGAAAGAAATTCCAAGGAGTTCAGAAAACGTAAGACTGATGAGAGAAAACTTGGAGATCATTTCATCTGATCCCACTTCTCATTTTGCAGGTGGTGAAACTGAAGATCAAATTTTGAATGTCTGACAATAAAACTTCAAAACAGGCATTAGGCACAAATGGCACGTTTGCTGTTACCAGTTCCGGAGAGACAACCAATCTGTATTTTAGTTATAAAATCAAGGCTGGACCTTGAATTGTGACTCTGAATTGCACATAATTAAAGAATTTGAGTGCTTGTGGCTACATAGTAGGGAAAGCCCTGGAACAGCCTCACTAGTTAAAAGCAAATGCTTTGAAAAGAATAGATTGGGGCTGGGGGCAGGGATGGGCGGTGGGGGGAGGGTAGAGAGATTGGTTGCAAGAGCTGCACTTCTCTCTAATATATAGCTCCCAGGTAAACTGCTTCACACCTACATTCACATTTGAACCTCAAAAGGCAAGAGTTTCAGATGGCCATCACATCCCACCTGGCTGCCTCAGCCGGGACCTCCCAATGGCCAGCCACCTTCTCTAAGACCTTCGGAGACTTCAGAAGTGATGACCCATAAGTCACCGTCAGATTCAAAAGTGGCACAACCCCCCTGGCAACTGCTTCTACTCTACCCAGAGGTCTCCTAGTGGTGTCCTTGGGTGTTTCCTCATTGAAAATGTGTGTACCCAGAGGATACACTTGAGGATGCGAGAGAACTATTTCTCCTGCCTCCACCATTTCTACCAAAACACTTACCTTAGTTGAGACAAAGTCAAGAGTCCCTTCTATGTGCTTCATCTCCAGCTCTTCGGCCAGCACTTGATTTCCTTCAGTTGACGAGCCTTCGTACCCATAGCCAGATGACTACTATGATTTTTCATTCAGTTTCTTTTATGTCTTCCAGAGAAGTGCTGGTTAATTCCCACCATCTAGGAAATGTCAAGTTTTCTTACTAGCATTACCCTACACAACCTTTTCCTAAGCCCATGATCTGTGTAAGACAGACACAGAGGGATAAAACACATCCTTGCTCATGTCCTTCAGTGACTGCTTAGAGTTGCTTTCTAACGCTGAGTTCTCAGGGAAAGGAAACTAGAGGACACAAGATATGTGCTGTTGGCCAATCCCAGGACTTCTTCCTTTCAATGAGTTACCACAAGAGTCCATATTAGCAGCATGACTCTTTTTTCTCCCCCTAGCATTTGTGGGAGGTCACCAGAGAGCAGAACAGCAAGGTTTTCAATGTGCTGCGTCATACAGGCATGTGCTTGGTTTTCTAGCTGAACCAGACAGTGTGGCTGCCCTCACTTACTACATGGGGTCAACATAGGAATTTTGAGAGCAATAAACGCTTCGTGTGGAATTTAAAAATGTTCCTAAAGTGGTGCTTGGCTATTTTCACAAGGGCCATATGTTTCATTGTAGCTCACCTTGCTCAGCAATGTAAAACGGTTTTTTGTTTTAAGATGGAATTTCAAGCACACCAAAAACATCCTCATCACCTCTGCAAGCATCTGTTGTTTTAAAAGGAAATCGGGGGACGCCTGGGTGGCTCAGTCGGTTAAGCGTCTGCCTTCGGCTCAGGTCATGATCCCAGGGTCCTGGGATCGAGTCCCGCATCGGGCTCCCTGCTCCGCGGGGAGCCTGCTTCTCCCTCTGCCTCTGTCTCTCTCTCTGTCTCTTATGAATAAATAAATAAAATCTTTAAAAAATAAAAAATAAAAGGAAATCGGTATACAGAATTACAAATGTATACCACTAAGCTAGCTGGAGAGGGGGTTATGGAATTTTCAGGTTAGAGTGCATCCTATGTGAAAAGGCGCTCTCAGGAGAATATTAATTGCAGCATTATTTGCAAAGGCAAAAAAAAAAAAAAGGAATAAACCTAAATATCTATGAATAGGAAACTACAGAAATTGTGGTATCTGCATACATTAGAATGTCATTCACCTATTATAGAGAGTGAAGTGGCTTTATGTGTATGGAATTGTTCTTGAAGAAGTCAGGTAAATACCAGCGTATCTAGTATGCAACCATGTGTGTGAAAGACAAAGAAAAGCTCTGCATGGGCTTATATGTGCCCTGTATTATCTCTGGAAGGATACACGAGACACTGGTAATACTGATTATCCTGGGCAGGTGGACTGAACGATTATCAGGAAGGAAGAGTGCAAAAGACATTCACTTTTTATTCTATAACCATTTATAGCTTTTGTATTTTAATTAATTATTATTATTTTTTTAGATTTTCTTTTTAAGCCATCTCGACACCAGACGTGGGGCTTGAACCCCCAACCCTGAGATCAAGAGTTGTATGATCTACTGACTGAGCCAGCCAGGTGCCCTAGCTTTTTGACTTTTAAATTAGGGACTTGAATTAGCTATTCAAAAACATATTTCTAAAGCCCACATTTACCTGTGACATGCGCTACTGTCCCCCCTTTCTATTTGATTTTATAAATAAGCAGATACTATTTTTGGAAATGGTTCCCCGGCCACAAGGAAGAGGAAGTTGCGGGAGTCCTGTGAGTTGCATGTGTGCACTCTGGGGCTTCCCAGGCAAGGGAAAGATACCTATGGTCAGGTGGAAGGAGCGGTCCCTAAACTGCTAAAGGATTCCCAGCCAACTTTAGTGGGATTAGGCAGTGTTTTTACAACTTCATTGACAAAGGCTCCAAGCTCAGATTCTATGAGAATTTTTGATGGGACTGCTTTACCTAAAGCGAACGTTCTGGGAAGTTCTCACGAGCAGATACAGGAGAAGTCCATGTAAGCCGCTGGCCGCACAGAAAGTCAGCAGGAGGCCCGGGGCAGATGATGCTCATCACCGATAATTATATTTATTTGTTTTATTGTGTCTCCCCACATCAGAATGTAAGTGCTACGAAGGCGGGAGCTCCGCCCTGCTCCCTGGAGCATCCGCAGTTCTTTGGTGCCCAGCGTGTAGACAACACTCGGTTTGGCTCCGTCCTGGGGGGACCATAGCAGTCCCCATGACTCTCCAGCTTGTGGCTGCCTATTTAGGCATTGATCTGTTAGAGGGCAGTACTGATATGGCTAGGGGAACCAGGGTTCAGGTTCCTGAAAGCATGGGCCAAGCAGAATTCAGATCTCAGAAGAATGGGGGCATTAGAAGAATACTTAGAAGGACAAGGCAAGGAGCCAACTATGGAATAGCAGAACAAGGTAGGGGCTTGGTTTAAAAAAAATAATAATAAAGGGAGAAAAGAAGGAAAAAAGGAAAACAACCAATCACAAACAAATTAAAACAAGACAGTTGTCACAAACAACTAAGCACAACAATAAAGGAGAAGACATAGCCCCGTAATTAGGGCTGCAGTTTATAGGGAGAACAGGGTTCTCAGCAGAGCATGTTTGCTGCTGAGTCACTGTACCACTGGAGCTGGGCGACTGGGTTGGAAAGTCACCTTGATTTAGGGTCTATCTAGGCTGGCTTCAGAGTCTAGGAGAGGGGACAGGTAAGTGAGCCTCAGGGCTAAGGTCAGAGGGATGCAGGGAAAACAGCCAACCTACATGGTTCCAGGTATTCACTTCTAACCTTCAGAGTGGAAGTCACAGGGAAATTTCCACTGCCAGCTGTAGACATTCCAGGGGATCTTCAGTCAAAGAGCATCCAGGAGCCAGAAATGAAGGGTCCAGCCAGGCGGAAAACATTAAGCACATCTCCACGCGTCCCCTAAGTGAGTGCTACAGGACTAGGACAGAGGCTAAAGAGAGAAATATAATGCAACTATTTGATGGCCTTTAATGATTTTGGTAGGTCACAGATCGCCATCAAGACTTCAGGGGAGGCGAGCTCTGATCGTATAGAAACCGTCTTCTGTCTTATCCATCCTGTGGTCAGTCCAGAGCATACAGGTTTAAACTTATAGGCAGAGGTGGAGTCAGGCTAGACCTTGGCATAGAGATCAGCCATTTATCGACTCCTATGTCTCATGGCCCTTCATTTGGGTCAAAACATTTACCTTATTTTGGGGTGCCTGGGTGGCTCAGTTGGTTAAGTGTCTGCCTTTGGCTCAGGTCATGATCTCAGGGTCCTGGGACAGAGCCCTACAATGGGCTTCCTGCTCAGAAGGGAGTCTGCTTCTTCCTCTCCTTCTGTCCCTCTCCCCTGCTGGTATGTGCTCTCTCTCTAATAAATAAGTAAAATCTTAAAAAAAAAAAAAAAAAAAAAAAAACCCAACATTCACCTTATTTGAAACAACTTTAATATTCCCCTGAAATGTTTTTCCAGCTTTTGAATTTTACACACAGAATTCTGGATTACTGAGAGGGCTAGGCCTTCTGGGTCATCTTTATAAGCATCTGTTTTAAAAAGTGAGCATTATCTGTCTTTGGTGGTCCCCACGTTTTTTTTTTTTAAAGATTTTATTTATTTATTTGAGAGAGAGCACATGAGAGTGGGGAGGGTCAGAGAGAGAAGCAGACTCCCTGCTGAGCAGGGAGCCCGATGTGGGACTCGATCCCGGGACTCCAGGATCATGACCTGAGCCGAAGGCAGTCGCTTAACCACCCAGGCGCCTGGTCCCCATGTTTTAATGGAGAACTTGCTAGAGGAATTCAGGAATGTATTTTATTTTGGTTAATGGAAGTGGTTTTCACTGACTTTAATGTCTAGGACCTTGTAGTATTCTAATGTATTATTTTAAATTATCATAAGAATACATGTTCATGGTAGAAAGTTTTTATAACATGTAAAAATATACAAATCATTTCTCATCCTATCACCCAGAGATAACCCTTACAATTAAAAAATTTTTTTTTATTCTGTATCTATATTCCACTACATTTCTTGATTTAATTCAATCAAACATGTGTTTGTTGAGTTCCAGAACTGGACTTTGGATCATAAAATAAAAGACATGGCCCATATCCTAAATAAACGAAAAATTTAAAGGAAAGATAAGACAAATATTTGAAAAAAAAATCCAGAAAGAAACCCACTAAATTAAATATAATCAAGTGCTAAACTTGCCTGAGTTAGGGACTCATTCAATGAGCTACGATCCCCAGGATGCAGATCTCAAAATAATTCTCTGTCCACCTTAGGGATTCAGTCATGGAACAAGTGCTTCTTGGGCACCTGTTGTGTTCTAGGCACCGCTGGGATGTCCCCCTACTTCCTAAAGCAGACTTAGAGAATTCCTAAGCTGAAGGCCATTGCTGCTTCCTTCAGTCCCTTCTGTACCCTGCAAACCCCATGTCTCCTCCCACTCTCCCCTGCACATTCTCCACCTGCCACAATGGCCTTCTTGCTCTTCTGGTTATCCCCTCTCTCTGGAACTTTCTTCCCCAAATATCCACAAGGCTTGCTCCTTAATGTCCTTTGGACTTCTGCTCAAATGTCACCTCATTAGAGAATCCATCTCTCAACACTCAATCCGAACATCACACATAGCCTCCCTTCATATGTATTCTGGTCACTATCTATCCCCTGACCCAGACTTTTTTTTTTTTTTTAGCATTTATAATCACCTAAGATAGATGTAGATACAGATATAGACAGATGGACACCAGAGATATTGGTATATATAGATATAGATCTCTATTTCCAGATAGCATGCATACATACCTAAGTGGAAATTTGTTTATCTGAAGATGAAAATTCTGGAAAGTTTACTTGAGAAAGGTAAAAGGAGAACAGATGTGACATCACTATAGAGATATATCCTAGGAAACCCAGATAGGAGGTAGATCTGTAGATGAGGCTTTCTTCAGGAGTCCCCAAATGGGCACAAAAATGAGACAAAGTAATGAAAGAAATCTTAGCCATCCCAAGTACCTGCTGCACATCATAATCAGCCAGAAGCCGACTGTCTAATCGAGTTGTAATTTATATCATGGGCTCTGTTTGCCCTTGGTTTCTGTGATGCCAGCTTCCCTGCTACCTCTTCTGTCTACTCCTACAAAGAATTCCTCTCTGACCCGGTATGTTTCGGCTCCACACACATGTCCTGGCTTTCCTCACCCATTCCTGTGGCATTAAGTACTACCTAAATTCTGATGATTGTCAGATCCGTCTCTGCAGCAGATAGTACCTGGCACTGAGTAGGTGCACAATAAAAGCACCTTTGTTCATTCAAAATGAATAAATGGCCTCCTTCCATGTCAGCCATTGCTGTAGGTGCTGGAAAAGTTTCCTGCTCTGATAGAGCTTATATTTAAAAACATACAATTACGCAAATAGATGAAAGCCACAAATAAATGAACACAATCATTTCACATACTAGTCAGTGCTCCAAAGACACCGGAGCGGGGTACTAGCGGGTCTGCGGAGGTTGCGGGCAGGGACCAGGGCAGCCTTCTTTGAAACTGCATTTGAGCTGAAATGATGCTGCGGAGGCAGCCCAGGCTGAGCGCATTCCAGGTAGAGGCCAGAGCAAGTGCAGGAGGCCTGAGGCACTGTAAGCTGCATGGGTCAAGGAAGAGAACGAGGAGACTGTAGCGCGGATAGAGGCTGGCCCCAGTGGGTGGTCTCTTGCTCTCCAGTTTGCCCCAGACCTCACGTCCTCCCATTATCTTATCCCTGGCCTGCCTCTCATATTTACCGTACCTGCCTGGCTCTCGTAGGTACTTGAATTTGTCACCCTTCCTTGCTCTTGGTAAATGACCTTGGCAGTTACCAGAAGGTTCCATGCTATGGTTTATTCCCGGGCCTTCATATAGAGTGCGCTCTCTGCCAGCAACATCTTTCCCCTAATACTTTGAGAACAAAGATTCAGTGCAGCAATTCATTTCATTCTAGAAACGCTTCTTTGATCTTGTCTCTCTGGGTTAGATGTCCTCTCTCTATTCTCCCAGAGTCCTGTGTGATAACCAAGGCACAGAGAAGTTGCGTAATTTCCCCCAAATCATGTGCTAGAGCCAGGATTTGATCTCAGGCTCTTAGCCAGGGTGCCCTGGGCCCTGCCTCTTAAGGCTGTTGAGAGAACTAAAAGGGCTGATGCGTTCTAAGTACTGAACCTAAGGCCTGGCCTTTGGCAAATACTCAGTAGTTGTCAGCTCTAATTACAGACACAATCTCTGCCCCTGAGAGGCTTATGGTCAAATGACGGGGCTAAAAATCTAGTAAATATATGAATAAGTTGGAGAAAACACTTGGAATACCTCGAAGGATCTTGACCATAGTTTTAACTGCTTCTCTCATTTGCATTCCTTTTTGTAAGGTAACTGCCACTTAATAGTCATGATGGTGATGCTCTTTGAAAAAGAAAATATTAAAAGGAGGAGCAGGTCTTGTGGAAAAATGATATAATTCAGTTTTAGACATGGTGAATTTGTCTTCTGGAAAGGCTTCTGGAACGTCTAACCAGAGGTGACCAATAGGCTGGACAAACGGCTGCATAATTCACTCTGCTACTTAAGCATCACCCGTGATTCCTCCCTCCCTCACTTCCACCTCTAATTCAGCAGTCAGGCCTGGTTGGTTCTACTTTCAAAATATATCTGTTACTCTGCCCTCTTTTCTCCTCTAGCACCACCCTGATCCAAACCACCACCATCTCTCTGTGCTTTGCATTCTTCATCTGTAAAATGGAGATATGAATACTGTTTCCCTTATGGGGTTGCTGTGAGCCTTAAATAGGATAATTTCTGTGAAGCACTCAAAATGCTGCCTAGCATATAGAGGAAGGAGAGACCAAAGACATAGAAAGAGGACCAAGATTGTATGGGACCAAGGAATCCACAGAACAAAATTTCTAAAAGAAAAGTAGTTATCAGAGATTAAGAAGATTGGGAACTTCCAAACATGTGATGTCCTGTTCTATTAGGACATGTTTACATAAAAGTGGTAAAATAGAAAGTTAAACAAGTTTGTTCCAGGCAATCAGTTCATCGGAATAGCATTTACAACTATCTACAGAAAGGTTGAGTCAATTAGGGTCTCCTGGTTAGAAGGAATAAGAATCAGCTAGAATCTGGTTGACTCAGGTCACCTCTGCTGAGTCAAAACTCTCGTGTCAGACCACCTCACAGGCTGCTGACCAGTCTGTGGATTGGCTTCCTTTGGGGTCAGCTGCCCACTGCTGTCCAATCAGTAGAAGCCAGAGAGGGTTGGCCAAGGGTTGCCCTGTCAGCAGGGGCTCAAGATGGAGCAAGTTCCCTTGGAAGTGGCTCTGGGCTCCGCATGTGGTGGGAACCACAGAAGACATGTACAGTGGAGAGATACAGCTCCATCGAGGAAGAGTATGAGGTTTGGAGCCTGGTGTTTGAGTCTCAGAAATCTAGTCCCACTTACCGGCTCTGTGCTCTGGGCAAGTTAGTAAATTTCTTTCATGCTAACTTTCTCCTTTATTAAGTGGATGTGCTTATAACTTCAGAGCTGTTTGCTTTGGAAAGCTCTTTGTGAGCTGTACCATCTTGAATCACCCAGGTCCCAAGTCACCTTTTTTGCTTGTTAGGAGACATGGTTTTATTTATTTATTTACTTTTTAAGATTTTACTTATTTGTTTGAGAGAGAGACAGAGAGAGCAGGATCGGGGGAGGGGCAGCAGGAGAGGGAGAAGCAGACGCCCTGCTGAGTGCAGAGCCCTCCGCGGGACTCAATCCCAGGACCCTGAGATCATGACCTGAGCCAAAGGCAGACACTTAACCGACTGAGCCACCCAGGTGCCCCTGTAGGAGATATGGTTTTAATTGAATTGTTAAGTTCATTGCTGAAAACTTTGTTAAGATACTACTTAAAGTGGCACGACTCTCTAGGGGTAGGACCCACAAAGATTTTCTCTTCTTTCAGAGGTACCGGAAGAAGAAATTCCTTAATGCTAATGAGAGACAGTGTGGCTAACTCCAGTAACGATGGTCTACACATGCACAATTTATTGCCATTTACCTCCTAAGAGGTAGGAGGAAATGGGATAGAAGAGCTAATCAAGGCTCCTCTTCAAAGCAGCAGACTAACAGACTCTAAGAAGGAAGTAGAAAGAGAATGAGTACAATGAGGGAAAGCCCAATGGAACAAGAAAGTTGACCTAGGACCTCAAGGCTCTTCTCAGTGGATGGGAACGGCTCCCAGTCAAGCACTCTGAGTGGGCCACTCAAGGTGGAGGGAGAACAGGCTGGAAGCCATAGTATGGGTGTGAAGACTCTAGGATGGGTGAGAGGGAACAGTTAAACGCTGATTCACATCACATGACCAACATAGTCATTGCCACCTGGAAGGTGCATTCTGGAATTGAGAGTGAGAATGCCCCAAACTGACAGCAAACGTGTTCCCAAGGCTGTCAGCTGCCTTATGGTCCTTATGCTTTGGTGTTTCCTTCTCTCTTGATCTAGAAGAATGTTGCTTCTCCTTCTTCTCAAACTACAATGTATAGCTGGAGGAATGTGTTCAATATTTTAAAAAGGAAGTACAGTGAAAGAGCCAGGAGTTTGCTCTCAAAGAATAGAGATAGAATTTATGAAAGAACATTTGGTATCTGACATAATTTCTAGTGGGGCTTGAAAACCAGGCTTGGAGGCTACAGAGCCAGGCACCATGCCCAACGTCACACCGCGGAAGGATTCCAGGGAAGTCCCGATGTCTCTGTTGGTGGGTACAGACCCCACAGCTTGTCCCACCATCACCCCAGTACAGGCACTAGAAGGGGCCACTGGAGTGGCTGTGCCTCTGGAAGACAGAATGCAGCTTCTGGCTCTGCTATTATTTTTGGCAGAATGGACTCTATGAGGTCTCTCGTTCTTTGGTCCCCAGCTGCTGGTTTGCAATCTGACATGAGTGCATCCAGTCAGAGTTCAGACCATGTGCCAGTGTTGTAGCTGCAAAGGAGGCTGGGCGAGCCAGTGCCTGGAATGTTCGGCTTCTTCAGCGAGAGCTGGGCTCTGCCTCTTACGGTTTCTCAAGCCTGGCCAAGAGCTTTAGAGGCTGGGGAGCCGCAAACATTAAAACTGTATATGAGGTATGTCTTCTAAGAATGCTTGATTTGGGTGACCAAACCCTTGATTTAGTTAATACAAGATATTTTACCTTACAACTCCCAATCTTCTAGACATCTTCTTTTAGCTCCTAGTCCTTGTGGGCAACTCCTGAGAAGCCCCCAAGAAAGTGAAAGCAATACTGATTCATTCCTTTTACCTATGCAATTTTTTTCCCCTGTGGAATATCATGTAAATAGTTTTTTACTTCAAAATTGGGAACATCTACTAGCATTATAAGTCAAGATGTGTTTTTTTGTTGCACAAAGATAAATGTTCATATATTGAATAAATGATCACTCGTAGACATAATGAATAGGTTGAAGGAAAAGCTTGCGCATTATATTTTTGTGTGTAAGATATGCATCACCTGGTGATGATAATAATAATGAGAGAGTAGCACATTAAAAATTTGATTTATACTTAGGGCGCCTGGGTGGCTCAGTTGGTTAAGCGACTGCCTTCGGCTCAGGTCATGATCCCGGAGTCCCGGGATCGAGTCCCGCATCGGGCTCCCTGCTCGGCGGGGAGTCTGCTTCTCCCTCTCCCTCTAACCCTTCCCCCTCTTGCGCTCTCTCTCTCACTCTCTCTCTCTCTCTAATAAATAAATTTAAAAAAATCTTTAAAAAAATTTGATTTATACTTAGATATTTTTTTTAAATTTCTGCCCAGACCTCTGATGGTATATACATGCAGAAGGACACTTCAATCTCTCTTTATCACCAGTGGAGTATTTTTGTGGTCCAACACCTAGACTGTAAATAATAAGCTCGCTTATTAAAGCTATCTAATAGTCACTTCACAAGTGATTAGCAATGCCACTCCGGACTGAGACACATGCCACAGCTTAACATTTCTATACCCACGGCCCCTGTGCATTCTCTGTCAACTCTCAGTGTAGCTAATTTGGAAGGTAGGCAGTTGATAAGCCAGATGGGAATTAGACTGTCCTCAAAAGCCGGGGAGATTTTTGTCCATATGTTTCTGGTTGTTCCATAGTGAGACCATATTTTCCCAAGTGATGTTAATGAAGGGCTGAGTGGCCTTTCGTTGGTGCTTACTCAGTCTCTGTGTTTCCTGTGACTCATTATTGTTTTCCAGCTAGATGCTGCAGCCAGCCTCACTTTCAATGTGTCATTTTCATTCATTTGGAAACTAAAGAGCTGTGCTTTGCACCACGTCCTTAATGTCAGCAAAGCCAGCTCTGTTGGATTAAAATGCAAGATGTATCTGCAGCTCGTGCGAAGTGCTGCAGGCCAAGCAGCCACCCGAGTGTGTCGGAGGCCCCCGTCAGAAGGGCTCGAGGGCTGGTACCCGGGGCTGGTAACATCTCAAGGCCAGCCACGGCCAGAAAGCTGCCTTTATTCTGTGCCTGGGAAGTACAGAATGTGGCATGTGAGGGAGGCGTGGGCTGGGAGAAATTGCCCTAAAGGGTGACATGATATTTACCCCTAAGATCCCTATGGAATGGGCACCTTGTAAGAGGCGAATGAGTTGATACATATAAAGCACTTAGCACAATGCTTAGTTTAACTATTTATACATGTCTCATTTAATCTTTACAACAACTCTATTCAGATGGGAAAACTAGGTCCCGAGATGTTAAGTAACTTCCTCAGAGTCACACAGCTCCGTTAATGGCTTGGAGCCAGAATTCAAACCTGGTTCTGCCTCACATCCAGAACTCTTAACCTTCACCAATTAACTCAAATTCAACATCCAGAATTATATTCTGTTGGTAACAGGCGGGAGGGAAAACTGTGAATGAAAGAGAACTGCCCTACTGTGACACTCAGGGAAAGAAAGGGACCCCTGCTAACCAGACGGGAATTTCCTGAATGTTCTGGCCCTTGGAGTGATGGCCAGAAGCCACTTAAAACTCTGATGAGGGATTCTGTTGACTTTCATGTTCTTCAGTGTATTTACACTTGCCCAAATTACTTCACTACATAAATAAACCCACAGGTGTGGGAAAACAGAGTGTGAGATAATCGAGAAAGGAAACAAAGAATTTAAAAAGTCAAGATATGCCAATCCCCGGGGGTAGTTATAATAGTCATGGTGCCCCAGTAGACGTCCAATAAACGTTTGGCTAATGAAAGAACGGAGAGATTGGCTCAGAATGTTTTAGATGTAGAGCGCAGGTGACATGCGAAGAGAATTAAGGTCTTTCTGACCATTAAAAAAAAAAAAATGTATGCATGTATAATTTTAACAGGTGTTTTGAAAAAAACCTGGATCCTTCCAAGAAGAGACGTGGCTGAATAAAGCAGGAATTATTGCGTGTGAATTCTAGGAGGTCTCAGAGGCTCCAGATAATACAGCCCCAGGCAGCTCATGCTTGCCCCGACATACCTGCTTTCAACCATACTCACTTCTAAGGGTTGAATCTTCTCTAGGAAGTCATGCTGCAGGGAAGCTAAGGATGCTGCAGACCCTAGGGTGCTGTCCCCCAGAGTCCCCTAGAGTCTGCCGGTAATAAGAAGAGAAGGGTGCCTCGGGGCAGCTGGTTGGTCAGTTATTAACTTGGTGGATACACAGGACGCCTCCCAAAGACCCCACTCTCCTAATTTCAGCCAGATTTCATTTCTCTGACTTCAAAAATTAGATAGTTGTGTTTCCTTAAGTTTTCCCTTGGCATGTATGTGCTATATCATTGCGACTCTCACAGGATTCCACTGCATAAGCTCGTTCCCTTGTCTGTCTCTTTTCTAGAGGCTTAGGACTGCCTGGTGTTCACTAAGAAATCTCCGCTGCCTAGCACGGTGCTTCGCATGGAGTAGGCACCTGACAGACGATTGTTGAATGACTGAAGTTAAGCCATAAATGGAAAGGCAATTTTAAAGAGAGCATGGGAGGAAGAGGAGTTCTAATTGCAGTTAGTACAGTATGAGTCATCCAAAATCCCTTGCATTTGAATTGCACTGAACTGTAAGGAATTATGACATTCATATTTTATACCACTATTAGGTTCAGCTAAAAACCCACTGGTTGTGCATTTACTATATGCTGGGCCCAGTGATAAATTAGACATGATTCTTGCTCTTAAGAAACTGCCCGTCAAGTGGGGTGAAGTGAAACTGAAATACAGAACTGTACCCCAATGTGACCTGATCAATGGTAGACATACTTACTATGCGTCAGAATCTGTTCCAAGTACTCGTATTTCTTTACCTTGTTTAACGACCATATGAGATAGATACTATTATTGCCCCCTTTTACAGATCAGGAAACTAAGACCCAGAAAGGTTAAATAAACTGTCCAAGATCTCAGTTGCTAAGTGGTAGGGCCAGGAGATGAACTCCGATTAATTAGAATTCAGAGACTCAGCTAGAAACCATTGCCTTATACCTTTCCAGTACAGAAGAGAGAGGGATTACTTTGGGAAAGGAGAGGAAGGAGAAGGGAGGAGGGAAGCCAGCAGGCATCAGGGAGGTGGTGTTCCTTAAGGGATGATTTGAATGACAGGAGTATGGCAGATGAACAGGTTGGCAAAGGAAGGGTAAATGGAAGTGTCTGCAAAGGGCACAGAAGAGGTAGACAGGGATGGTATCATGGGAATCAGAATAATCTCAAAAGTTGGTAGCCTCTGGCAGAATCTGCACCTTTGTTAAACCGCATCTCCCTCAAAAGCCCTTATGAACTTGGGAGCTGGGGTTGCAAAAGGAATGTCTCATCACCTGCTGCTTCTTGATGTGCACATGTCTGGTAATGTCTGCAGAGTCCCCCAGCCCAGAGAGACCACAGCTGGAAGCTGAGAGAGTTGCAAAGAGCTTGCAATTTTTGCCAAAGAAATCGTGGAGTTGTCGAAGAGCTAAAGATAACTTAGCCTGAGTTGATTCCTACCTTAGCTCGTAAGCTTCATGACTGGTTCTGTCTCATTCACAGTCTCCAATACATAACACGATATTTGGCACATAGTGGGCTCTCAATACATTTTGTTGAGTGAATGAATAAAAGAGTAGGACAGAATTTCCTACTAGAGAAGGCTTATGCTTAAAGAAAATAGAAGAAAAACAGAAGAGATGGAGAAGGTGGCTTACAAGCTCAAGAGATAGCGAGTAAGGGCTAGAATAGCCATATTACTTGGGAATGGCTCAATAGAGCTTTTACCGTGAACTGGGCTCAGAGGACCCAAAGAAGTCAGCCATTGGGCTGCAATATGTTAAGGAGGAAGGCTATACAACTTCTCTCAGAGTAGCTAAAACTGTCTGAGTCCTGTTTTGTTTCTTTTTTCCTTTATTTTATCTATTTTTAAAGATTTAATTTTTTAAACTTTTTTTAGAGGGATGGGTAGGAAGGGGGAGAGGGAGAGGGAGAGAGAGAATCTTAAGCAGGCCTTTATGCCCAGCATGGAGCCCAATGCAGGGCTTGATCTCACAACCCTGAGATCATGACCTGAGCCGACATCAAGAGTCAGACGCTTAACTGATGGAGCCACCCAGGCGCCCCTAAAGATTTAATTTTTTTTAAGTAATTTCTCACCCAGTGTGGGGCTTGAACTCACTACCATGAGATCAAGAGTCACATGCTCTATCGACTGAGCCAGCCAGGTGCCCCTCTTTTCCCTTTATTTTAAAGAAATATTACACATGAAACTTTCCGATAGGGATGGTCATTAATGATCCCAGTGATTTTTTTTTATAGCAAATCAAATAGGGACTTTAATATGACTGTTTCTTCCAGGTTTTGTTGATAAACATCTCATTTGACAGTCTGAAGTGATTCAACAATCTAACATAGTACATAGAAGATCAGAGGGATTGTGTATCATAGGAGATCATTTCTAAATAATTCCACTCTCCCAGAGGTTCTTGATTGGAGCTGGGGGTAGGAGGTACACAAAGCTGAGATTGCCTTCTCTGTTCAGGGCTTGATATATCAGTGGTCTCTGTGTCTGGCTGAGATTGATACGTGCTTTGAAAGTAAAAACAGCAGAGTCCAGATTGTCATACTATTATTAATATAAAAGCTCGTTCAGTACACTCTTGGATGATCATTTCTACCTCTACATGGAAATGAATCAGAGAATCATGAGTACAGCCTCTATGAGACATGAGATAGGGGAGAATTTGTTCTTCTTCTCCATCCAACTGTTTAATTTTTTAAAAAAATTAAAAATCTAGGGGCGCCTGGGTGGCTCAGTTGTTAAGCATCTGCCTTAGGCTCAGGTCATGATCCCATGGTCTTGGGATCGAGTCCCGCCTTGGGCTCCTTGCTTCATGGGAAGCCTGCTTCTCCCTCTCCTACTCCCCCTGCTTGTGTTCTCTCTCTCACTGTGTCTGTCTCTGTCAAATAAATAAATAAAATCTTAAAAAAAACTTAAAAAAAATTAAAACTCTAATAGAACCATCAGAAGCATATTTAATCAGCTACATCGGTTGCAAGACAGATCTCAGGGTTCTATTTATTTTCTAATGACACACACCCCAAAATCTTATTTTTCACTCATTAAGATAGAAAAACAATTAACATAATTTTAAATTACTTAGTAACAATCCCATGGCATCGGTTCTTCCTAGCGGAAGTCCATAGCTCTTCCTAGCAGAAGTCCTGCCTGCCCGCCAGGACATTTCCTCACAGCATCACTTACAGACCCACATCGCTGGGTGCAAATTTTCCTTCTTTCCCAACTTGTACAAAATTAGTTGGTTATAGTTTCTTACCTGGTAGCTCATATATTTGAAAATGTTATCAAAGTGAAAACACCCCCTTTCCCTCCTTTTTTTAACCTGGCAAAACTATCAGCTGCTATCTTTTTAAATTTCTTTCTTCTCCTTCCTTCCTTTCCCATTGCAACCTCTTCCATATCAGAATTCCTGGAGAATGATCAGGAATCATCAGGGTCCTGGAGAAACTCTCACAACGTTGGGCTCAAACTATAGAATACGGTCTTCTCCTTCTTCTCTTTCACCATTAAAAAAAAAAAATCAGTGATATTGCCCAACTCTGGTAGAGTTTGACATCCAAAAGCAATGCTAAAATTTTCCCAAGAATGTGCTTTGGATGCACTCTAACATTCCTTAATTCATTTGTTTATTTGTTCCTTCACTCAACAATTAATACAGGTCAGATATTATGCAAGGGACTAAGGGACCACTTAGTGGGAAGACAAACATTAAAAGCAAATGATTACAGTGATATATAATAAGGTTAGTAAAAAGCACTGTAGGACTTCCAAGAATGACATGGTAAGCTCTGGTCTGAGAAGTTACAAAAAGCTTTCTAGAAAAGGAAGCATTTATATTTGAAGACTGAATTAGAGGTCACTTGGTAAACAGTGCAGGAAAGAACTTTCTAGAAAGGGGGGATATAGAGGCAGGAAATCATGGCACACTGGGGGAAATGCAAGTATATAATGATGGTTAAGATGAAAAGTGGGTATAGAGGGGGTGAGAATAAGAGGCTGGAAAGGGTAGTTGGAGCAGTGTCCAAAAGGATTTTGTTGGCCATGTTTGCCACGGGGAGTTTGGACCTCATCTTGACGGCCACAGGCGAACCATTGAAGATATTTAAGCAGGGGAGAAGCACTATAAAAATTTCATTTTAGAGAGATGAATCTGGCTTCAGTGAGGATAGATTAGAAGGAGATAAGACTGAAAACTTTCCAGTTCCCCTTGGCATAGCTGCCTAAAGACTGGTGTGTGTGTGTGGCGGGGTAGGGGGGTGGGTTTAGAAGTATCTCTTACCCAAGTGCTAGGTAGCGAATGCTGGAAGATGAATACCAGGATTATGTCTGGGAGAGATGCTGGGGTTGAGTTGGAGTGGAGTGTCCAGTGGGTACCATCAAGGCTGGGGTCAGGGACCCAGAAGAGACAAGAGTAAAGAGCACCAGATTAGAATACAGGGAGCAGGAGGTAGCCCGCATAATTCCAAGAATGGAAGCCAGTACTCCATAAGGAATGTTAGTACTGCAGTGGGACTGTTATGTGGTGGGACTTCTATATTTTCACACATTTCTTAAGCACAGCTACATATTTTCACACATTTCTGTGGGCAGAATGGGTTCGTTGGAAGTAGCCAGGATGAGACAGACCAGAAGCATGGAGACTCGCTGGAACTCAGTTATAATTGTCCAGTCAAGAAACACTACAGAATAAGAGAGTGTGGCACAGTTGATGAAGAGGGAGGTGGATTGTAGAGCTTTACAGTTGTTTTCCTGGGGTATTTTCCAGGATAAATTAACAGCAAAATATATCTCCAGATAACAAGTCACATTAATGGTAAGTTGTTATTTTATGTTAAACTTTGGAATTTAATTTTGGAGACTATCAAAGACAATATTTTTAGCTCTTGCATAATTAGTACTGAGCTACTCTTTCTGGCAATAGAATCAAAGGCCAGTTGTTTATGAATCCATCCCCTGGTTCATAATAAAACATTATTAATCGCATGAGGGAGGATACTTGTCTTCTCGTTATATATGAGAGAGGACACCCTCCTGATCATCTAAAGTAATTTCAAATTATGAACGTGGGGCCAGAACACATACCGCTAGAGATTATTGGCTGACTTGTCAGGAGACCACTCGTGTCCACCCTCATTTGGCGTGAACACACGTAGCCAGAGTTCCTGCATGTGGCCCAGAGCCACTTCCTGACTCCACAGGGAAGGGCAGTGGCAAGGCGTTAAATGTCGTAAGCAGCTGTAGTGAATGTATGCCCTGTACTCTCTCCCTGCTGGAGAGAGTGGTTCTAGAGAACCATTATCTGGTTCCAAAATCCAGACGTGACCACCTCTCCTTACCTTTGCTGGCCAGGTATCCAGGGGTTTCTGTGTGTCCTGGAGTGAGGTGTGGGGTCGCCTGATTGGCACCAAATGTCTTGGTGTGCACAAGAGGGGGCCCTCTCCTGCCACGTGCTGGCGATGGCTGGGGGCGCGCTAATATTCCTTTGTTTCAGGGAACAGCCTGCCACAGCTTTAGAGCTCCTGCCCGGTGCCCCACACAGTGGTTCTCCCGGGTAACGCCAGCTGATCTAGGACCTTCCTGGGAATGAGGTCCAGGCATCCAATCCCCACACACAACTGTCTCGTCCTCCCTTTTCCTAGTTCCAGTCACCTCACCTCCCTCCTTTCACTCGCTTTTCCAGATAATAGTGCTCTGCTCTCCCTTCTACAGGTGGCCACTCTAACCACCCATTTCTCCCTGCAAATGTGGCTCCCCGAAATCCTTACGTCTTCCTTTCACGGTGGCCTAACCCAAACCCTGCCGTCCCGCCCTGGTCTGAGGGCTGTCGCACTAAATCTCTAGCTTTCCCCTTTCTTCAGGGGGGTCTTCAGGGAGAACGAGACGGAAAACAATACAGACTTATTCTCAAGCAGGTATTCAGTCCACAATCGTAAATGTTTCTTTTCTGATTTTTTTTTTTAATGAGATGAGAGTGTAACATTGTCCGTGGTGGTGTAGGAACTAAATGGCTCTGTGACAAAGAATAGTCACCCTAAACCTCAATGGTAGGAGGTGTGTTCGGATGAATTGTAAGACCAGGTTCAGTGTGAGAAGAGCTTAGCGTATATGAAATCTTCAGAATTTGAAACCTACAAAGTCACTTCAGATTTATAAAGCTGGAAGAAATAGGTCTTCCAGACTTTAATTTTGTGCTTCCAGTTCCTTTTGTTGAAAGCTATACAGCCAAAGACTGTCCATAAATACGTCTTTGTAATTAGTTATACAAACCAAGCATAGACTCTCCTACCTTGATTTATTATGTTTATTTTATGAAATAAATATATTTTTAGTTAAATATAAGGTATTTCTTGAGTGCCCACTAGTGTTAGCTTGAGTCCTTCAGGTTGCAAAGGAAAGACACATTCCAAGGGCCCTACGTTTGTTTAAGGAGTTACCGGTAATTCTGCAGTAGCCCTTGGCTCCCTTGCCCCAGCCTCCCCCCATTGTGGGCGGGTTTCATCTCTAACTTCCCCAGTGAGAGGACTTGGGGCAAGGGACTGGGGGTTGATCATGGTGCTTCCAGGTCAGCTTAGCACATCATGGCATGTTCCATTTTACCTTGCTAACCGAGCCAGGCTGGGTCTTGCTCTGTAACTGTCCTCATGAACCCTGCAGAGAGGGTGACGCAGTAAACAGTCCAGCAATAGGAGGTAGGCAGGGCAAATGGAACAGGGATTTAGAAGGTCTTCTAGTTAAAAACAAGATTCCTATAGAAATAGGAACATTCTTCCCTTTCAGTTTAATAAACTCCTATTAATTATTATTATTATTATTTAGAAAGAGCGAGAGTGTGTGTGTGCATGGGAGCAGGGAAGGGGCAGAGGGAGAGGGAGAGAGAATCTTAAGCAGGCTCCATGCTCAGCGTGGAGCCTGATGCAGGGCACCATCTCACGACCCTGAGATCATGACCTGAGCCGAAACCAAGAGCCGGATGCCTAACTGACTGAGCCACCCAGGAGCCTCTAAACTCCTATTTTAAATGGTGCAATAATATGCACAAACAGGTTTGGGAACCACTACCCCATTATGACAAGGGTTAAGAAGACGGGACTTGTTTTCTTTTACACAATTCATTAGCCTACTTATTTAAAAATTTTTTTCTTTGCTCTGTTTTTCACAGTTAAATAACTTTATTTTTATGTAAAATGTAAATTGGCCATTTTATATAAAATACAAATTATAGACTATGAAATCTATTTGTCAGTATGTAAAAATATATTTACTTACTAATATAACAAAATATGAGAGACTGAATATACGGACAATGAATGGCCAGACCATCTATAAAAATAGAACGCTGACCCACAACCTGCAGCAACCTGCTCAGAGAAGCAACCCACTTATCTACAAAATCAGCCCAGGAAGCCAGCCTGCTGTAAGTCAGACTCACAGGAGGCCAGATTGCTATCTCTAGATCCGCGAAGCGAAACAATAACTTCTGTAACAATCACTCTAAAATAGGGGGGACTTGATTAATAACTAACAGCTTCCCTGATTTTTGTCCCCTGCTTCCAACTTGGCACCAACCAAGAAAGCCAAATGTTCACTCCTAACCCATCACATAGGACGCTCCCCTCTGCTTAGCCTGTCTACCGTTACCCCATGCCAACAGCCTCCGATCAGGACACACCTGAAGCCTTCCCTGTTTCCCACTATAAAGCTTCCCCACTCCCTCTGCCTGCCTTTGACTCTGCCAAAATGCTCATCTTGGTGGCTGTCTCCCTTGCTGGAGCAAGCTCTGAATAAGTAGGCTTTGCTTTTCTACTTTGGTTGGTCTTTGCTTCCAGAGATATAATATATAAATAAATTTGTATAAAATATAAGTGGCTAGCACATGCTCTCCCTAAAGAATTCAAGCAACATATAAAAACAAAAGAAGGGGGGCACCCGGCTGGCTCCGTCGGTGGACCATGCAACTCTTGATCTCAGGGTTGTAAGTTCAAGCTCAAAAAACAAAACAAAACAAAAAAAAACAATCTTTAAAAAAAAAAGAGGGGTGCCTGGATGGGTCAGTCAGTTGGTTTCAGCTCTGGATGTGATCTCAGGGTTGTGGGATTGAGCCTGCCTGGCTCCACTATCAGTGGGGAGTCTGCTTCTCTCCTTCTCCCTTTGTGCCCCTCCCGTCTGCTCACGCACATGGGCATGCACTGACACACACTTTCTCTCTCAAATAAATAAACCAAAAAAAAAGGAAGTCAAGTTCATCTAAAATTCTAATACTCTGAGATAACCATTCCCTTTGGTGATCATTGTTTTTATGTGTTATTTTAGGAATATATATAAAAATAAAAGTTAAAAATTTATGTATGATTTTACATGAACAGTATTATATCATATATTGCTTTTATCATGGACACTTATCATCCCACCCTGTCTAGACTTTAGTATCCCATTTCTCATCACTGACCATTCCAAGTGACCCATGTTAATCCCTAGCAAACGTCTATTTACATATTTATCAACATTCATATAATTCTATATAGGTATATCATATCTCTCAATGTATCTGTAACATATAGATTTTTTAGGTAATTTTTTTAATGGGAACAAATTATATTGTACACATTCTTTTTCTGTTTCTAGTTTTTTGTGTTTCTGTTTTTTTTTCTTCTGTTTTTAGTTTTTTGTGTTTCTGGCTTTTCTCCTTCCAAAGTTGCCTATGGGATCCTTCCAGATTATCTTGTACTGCTCTACTTCATACTTTTTCATGGCTGTGTGGTATTCCACAGCCTACCACACCGTATTCAGTCATCCACCCTCCCTGGTGGATTTCCACTTTGTTTTCAGTTCTTGGCATCCTTTTATATTGGCACTTTTATTCCCAAAGGATAAATTCCTAGAAATGGAACTGATGAGCTGAAGAGTATGCATAATTTTCATTTTGAAAGATATTGCCAGATTGCTTTCCAGGAATAACAAAAAAAAGGCTGCAACACTTCAAATTTCACCTGCCATATATTTTAGTTGTTTTCCCTTCTACCTTCCCAAATGCAAGAGAATTGAGAAATAAGTGGAAAATTTATACTAAACTCATTACCAGAGACTACCCTTCTGCAATATTTGGTGATATTAATAGGTTAAAATAATGCTCTGTAGAGAAGTAGCGTATGCCATGTGGAAATAATCCTTTTGGTCCAAGCCATCTTCTGGAGCCAATTTTGACATGATAGGCTTCAGAGAGAATTCTCGCATCTGTTCGAGGCTAGGCACCTGAGCAGTCTACGCATCCCGGCAGCACAGACACAAGGCCTATCATGCCTATCTCATGGGAGAGCAGAATCAGGCTTGGATAAATGATCCTGGGAGATGAGTGACAGTCCCTTTAACATGGCTTTAAATTAGATAAACTCTTTCTTTTCTCTGTCATTTTCTTCTGTAAGAAAATTAAAAAGGCTGCAATTCTTGCAAATGAGAGAATTTTTTCCCCCTAGAATCTGGATTGGTCAATGGCATAATATACTAAAACACACAAGGCATCCGGTCACACTATAGGAGAGACACCTCTGTCATTTGTGGGCCTGCTCCTGGGGACCTCTCGAGCTTGGCAGGAGATGACCATGAGTGGAGTGTCACGAAGCCCAGGGCTGCACAGATCTTTGATTGCTGGCTAAGAATGGGAATCAGAACTGGCTAGACTTGGCTCATCGCTGCTGAGGGACATAAGGCAGAGCACGAATGAACAGTTCACTGAGGCGAAGACCAGGGACCAGTGGATGTCGAGCAGGCACCCAGGGGTCCCTTTACCATGAACCAGCCATTGGAGAAGAACCATAAAAGTACAAACCGAGGCAGCAGCGGAGACAGGAGTTACACGTTGTCATGAGAAGGCTGAGGCTCTACGCCCAAAACGAAGTTTTGCAAGGAAAGGAAATCCGTGGATAACACTATTGGTTGAATGCATCGTGTAGGGGTGGGGGGAGAGGGATTCTTGCTTAAACACATTCTTCAGGCAAAGTAAGTAGAAAATTAATTGGTGAAATTTCCCTTAGTTTAGGGGAATCATGGACATGATCTAGGCCCTAATAATTAATCAGGTTCTTTTTAGAAAGTTGGATCTAATCAAGATGGCATCCTGCTTTCTTTTAGGGAACTGAGCACAGGCATGTAAGCATCTTGCCTTAGTCCCTCCTTTGTCGAAAAATGACTCATTTTTAGTCGAGGAAAGAAGCAGATCATACATTCTTGTGGGGCCCTGGGGTTCACAGCACCCGCAGGCTGCTTACTAAGATTCTGGTTTCCAAGTGATTCCTATTCAAAGCAAAAGAATAGCTGAATCTAATATACATACATACATACCTAGGTTTGTATACCTATGGAACACCAAACGAAAAACCAAACCCAAACCCCGTTTGGGATAATTCCTGCCAGAGCTCATTACTCCTGGAAACTTAAATACGGAGGTGGAAGACCTGCTCACCAGTAGAATTTTTTACATCAAAATTTGAAAACATATTAATGATACCAGTTACAGCAAGTTGAGGGAGTTTGGTGGGTCTTTATGTGGCTCCTTCTTAGGACAGCGGTTACAAGTTTCAAAACCCCCTTGTTAAAGTCAGTCCGAGGACAGCAGGTCCAGGCTCCTCTCTGAAAGAAAGCTGGCGCCTCCCTTCCCCTCCTGCTGCATACTGATTCTCTTGCTCCCACCCATTGATCTGTACAGTAGAGACCACGGATTCTAGAAGGACATCACAGATGGACATCATAACACGGTGTGAGAAACAAATCCCATTCCAAATGTGCAAGTATGTGCAACTAGAATAGGAAGTTTGTGGTCCAGGGAAGGAATTGTGTTTATCGGATCTCCTGAATTATCGGGGTTAAAGGCTTTAGCTGGGAGTCGGGGGTGGGGTGGGGGAGGGGCTGTTAAAACCGGAAGAAATAGGGGAGCCATTGGACAAGATTAAGTAATCAGAAGCAGTATTGTTAAAGCAAAAAAAAAAAAAAAAGACAGAACAAATAAATATAGCTATTATGAAAAGGGGTAAGAAAATTGAAAGTGACTGGAAAACTAGGCAAAATACAGGTTTCTGAATACTGTTCAAAATATTCAAATGTAAAAATTAAATAGTAAGGAAGCCAAAAGAGATGAAGTATGATTAAGGTAAAGGAAGGCTTGATAGGCAAGAAGATATTTTAAAGATAAATAACATAATATGTTAGAAGGCGGCAGTTAAGCCACGAGATTATAAAATTTAAAAAGTTAAAATCTGTGGAGTTAAAAATGAAAGTAAAAATGGATGAGAGATACCAACTCTAGGGCTAACATCTTCATACCTCCATACCTCCAAAGCTTCCAAGATGAGGCCACTTACTTCCAAGGTGAGTCCCAGACTGCTGACGGCCAAGTGCCAGGATGTAGAGCCTCCTGCCTGCCCCTGCCCCTGCTGGTTCCCCCCATGTCCCCTTGTCCACTTGGTTAGATGCTCTCTGTGCTGTGGGACGGCTGTGCCCCCCTACCCCAGACAGCAGAGACATGCGGCCCAGCCTGGTGCACCATCAGCCAGCCTTGGATGCTGAACGATGCTATCCAAGTTCGAGCTGGAGGACAGGCTCCCAAGATACCAAGAAAGTGCATCATGCTTTAAAATGTTCCAGGTTTAAAAAAAGACCCAATAGACAGTTGTGTTGGGGTTTTTAATTCACCTTAACGGTTTGTGTGTTGCACTCCGAAGTTGTCTCACCCAGTTGCTGAAACCTAGAGGTGACGCTGAGTGCATTCTCAGTATGTTCTTCTGTCGTGGAACAGAGAAGACAGTGTTGAAAAAATCCTGGGAATTCCAGGTTCCCAGTGTCTGTGGGAGGTCTGACACAGACCTCCGTGAGAAAGGCAGCTGGAATTCAGCGTGGGGTAGGAAATAGAGCCTACAATTACGCTCTTTAGCTGGTATTTCTCACTTGCTCAACTCCGGACACGTGTTTCACTCAACAGTCTTTAATTCCTAATGCAGTGACCTACATTTAAATAACTTCCAGTAATAAAGAGAGGTTTGCCTGATTCAAATCTCGATAGAATTGAGAGAATTGACTTACAGTTTTCATTGCTTCATGGAAATGTGCCAAATCATGTCACTTCGTCTGTGCATGTTGCTGTAGTCAGGCAGCTTTACATATGCTGTATGTGTAAAAATATTTTCTGGTCTTTTTTTTTCTTTTCTGGAACCACATCTATAGCCAAAATTTTAGCATTATGTGTATTGTTTTAGGAGTTTTTCAAGGGATTATTTAAAGATGCATTCATGTAGGGATTATCTTTTTTCTCCTCACATTTGCAATACCTTCTGCTTCACCTTCATTCTCAGTTGGCGGTCTTGCTTCCTACTTCATTGGGAAACTGAGGCAAATCGGAGAGAACACAAGCTCCCGCCAGCATGTCGGCTCCCTTGGGTTCATCTATGCCCATAAACTCTGCCTTCTTTTATGACCCCCAGTGACCCTGTCATGCTCCCAGCCCCTTCACTAGGGCATGAGAGCCATGCCCCTCTTGCCTACTCAAGGACATTTCTCTAGCAGTTATACCCTTCTTGTCTCTCCACTAGAGCATTCCCATCCACCTACAAAACCCCACAGCTTCCACGCCTTTTCCCTGCTGCCCCACAGCCCATTCTTAGTTCAGCAGGTAGGGTGATCCTGTTAAAACCCGAGTCACTTTTGTTAGGAATCACCTGACAAATTCCTTCTCAGTCAGAGAGGAAAGGACAAAACTTATAAGATGACCAACAAGGCCCAAGATAGCTTTTTCTCAACCCACGTCTTCCCTTTTTGACTGATTTGCTCTGATTCAGCTATATTGAGCTCTTTGCTATTTCTTGATCATGCCAAGAGTGTTCCCAATTTCGGGCTTTTACATTTGCTTCCTTCTGCCTAGAATGTTCTTCTCCAGGCATCCTGCTTCCTCACTTTCTGCAGGACTCTGCTCCAATATCACTTTCTTAGTGAGTTCTACCTTGACCACCTTATTTAAAATTGCATGCCTTATCCCTACACCTTATCCCCCCACTCAGGGCTCATCACCCTCCAATATGCCTTGTAAGTTATTTATTTACTTTGTTATATTCTGTTTTTCTTCTACCAGTATGTGTTTCACAGAGGCAGGAATGTATGTATATTCACTGCTCTGGAAAGGGCCTCACACACAGTAGCCCCTTAGTTAGTATTTGTCATTTGAATGAATGAAGAAATAAATCTGTATGAGCAGGGACCTTGTTGGCTCATCCACTGCTCTGCCTCCAGCTCAAAATAATTTTTCAATAATTATTTGCTGAATGAATGGATAAATGAATTCAGATGGAAACAAAACACTAAGAAGAGCATGGTACCATCTCATGGTCCGGGGCCACCCAGCCTTGCCCCAGAGCCTCTGCCAATTCTCCACTTTTACCTGCATTTGGCTCAGAAATGGTCCTAGATGAAAATGTGATTAATTTATGGTCTTTGGCCTCAGCTGATCCCTACATACTTCCAAATGATGGGGTGAGCCTGGGGAGGGGGAGGGTTGTGGGTTGGGGAGTGCAGTGGGGAAAGGTTGGGATTATCATCGAAAGGCCAGCAATTCTGCCCTGGCTTTTTATTTGTTGGATCCAGTTTATTAATTCATCCAAGAAATATTCATAAAATTTCATCTATGCGCGGGCTGCTAGAGATACAATTCATTCATTCATACTTTCATGCAACAATGCTGAATGTTGCCCCCTGTTCTTGCAGTTCCGAGTTGTTTCTGCTTAGGGGTAAGTGTCCGGAATCAGGGAGTAGAGATGTGGCCTTAGGGGATGGTTAGGAGGCTACTTAAACGCCCTCTGGGAAGAAGACAACTGAGAGGGGCTCATTCAACTCGAGACTGGGGTCCACTGGGAGCCCTGCAGGAGCCCAAAGGAACAAGCAAAGCCCCAAACAGTCCTGGGGGTTAAGGCTTCCTTAAGTGAGGAAGTCAGGTGACTCTTCCTTAAGGAGAGTCACCTGACTCTCCTTTGATGAGAAGAGCGTCAGAACTCGAATTCATCTGGCAGCTATTTCCTTCCTTATCCTTTGTTGCCATATCTTATCTGACCTAAAAAACTGGAAGATTATTTGACATCATTCTACTACCTTAAGAATCTCTGTCTTTAGCATTTATTTTGTTTCTGGTAGTGAGATTCATACTTACAGCCAGAAGTCGATTATGAACAAGAATCTTAAACATGCGGTAGCTCACACCTAACAAGCGCGCTTTGTACGTAGATACCCACTAGCCATTTATTCCATTCATTGTGTGTTTTTGCAGAGCAGGGAGAGAGTCTGTCTTTTCCTTCCTGCAGGCACCATCCCTATCTTTCTCAAAATTCAGCTTTCCTCTGTTTCCTAGAAGCCTGTACAAAAAGGTTGGCAAACATCAATCACATGGTAGGAGGCAGACTCTCTCTCTTCCCTGGTGTGAATGGAAGTGAGAGGGGGAAGACATGGCTTATTCTTTCCCAAAGTCTGAGTGTGAAAGGAAGCCAGAGATTGAGGTGAAAGCCAGAGAGGGGCGGTGAGTTAAGGACGGACCTTTTAAAGAGGATGAAGTGACTTCACCAGCATCCGTGCCCGAGGGGAGTCAGTGGAGTGTGTCACAAAATAAAATTCAATCGAGTAAATCTGAAGATCTAATTGGCTTTGTTAAATGATTCAAGAACTGGACAGCATCCCATCTTGCACGTAGAGGGGAGGTCCGCTGAGCGATACAAGAGAGCGTTTTTAAAGGCAGGGAGAAGGCCTTAAAAAAAAAGAAGAAAGGAATTTATTGGCAAGGAATGCATTGTTTAGGCAAGGTTGCCCTCCTAAGGGGAACAGAAGGGTCTATCAGTAAATTTCCTAGTACTGAAGAGGAAATTCCATGCTGACTGGTTAAAGGTTACGTTGGGGGGGGGGGGGGGGGGGGGGGTGGTTTAAAACTGCAGTTAGGTTAGGTATTAAGTCTTGGTTTCCTGACTTGGGGCCTTAACCTAAGTGATGTCATTTTGGACATGCCACTGGTTTTGTTTTTGTTTTTGTTTTTTAAACAAGAGGAAATGATTCCAAATATATAGAAGAGAGAGGAAACCATTACATAATGAACAAAGGAATGAATGAATGTGCTGAGGAGGTGGCGGGTGTTGGGGGGCTTGAAGAGAATGGTGAAGGATGAGAAGAGCCCTTAAAGCCATGGACCAAGGGCTGAGCAGTGACAGGAGAGCATGCTGAGCTGTTGGCGGAGGCCCTTTCAGGGAGAGTGAATCTCCTCACAGGGACTGGGAGTAGAAACAGTCCTTGTGAAGGCTTACCCCAGCACCAGGCACATGGAGGCGCGGGATGGCCATTGTTATCACTAAATCCATGAATCACTCTGGGAGAAACTATAGATTTTTTAAAAATTTCATTCTGATATAATTTCATGTTGACATGGTACCGCCCTGCCTTTATTAGTTATTTTATATTTCTCTGTGCATGTGTATAGTTTTTTTTCCCCCAACATGTTTTAGAGTAAGTTGAAGATACAATGATCCTTTACCTCTAAATACTTGGGTGTGTATTTCCTAAAAATAAGAACATTGCTACCACATAACCACAGAGCAATTATCAAAATTAGGAAATCAACAGCCATCTAATACTATTATCTAACCTACGGAACTTATTCAAATTTACTTTGGTAAAAATTTAAAAACTGAATTATTATACCTGTCATCTTTGAAAAGACTAGGAGAGATTCTTTTTTTAAACTAAGATTATATATTCTCAGTAAATCAGTGCAAGGATCATAAAAAAGCATAAGGCATGTTTTTTTTTTTTTAAAGAAAAATAAATGAAGCTTTTGACAACTCTTTATTAAGAAAAAAGTAGATTGATTTAAAATTGTTTGCAATGGCTACAGGAAAAGGCTCAGTCTATTCAAATAAGATTGCTAATGGGGTTTTCGGTAATGGCAAAAAAAAAAAAGATGCCTGGGTCATTGTTTTTACAGTAATTTGCCACAGAACTCAGGATGATTTTAGAAAATTACTAATGGAGGTGTAGAAATAGTGACTATCACATTTCTCAGAGCTGCTTGTAAAATGTGGACTTTTTATTTATAGTGTGCAAAAATGTCAAGATATGTCCACATAGAAATAAATTGCTGAGACCACTGTCCCACTCAGTAGGCAGGATTGCAGGGTCAGGGAGAAGGCAAGAGGGCCTGTCTCTCCAACGCTGAGGTTATGAAACTAAAACTGCTGGACAAACAGCAGAAAGGACAGCAGGGAGAGTGGGCAGCCCTTTTAACTGAGTTGCGACTGAGTACTGCCCCTTCTTGGACAGTTTCTCCTAAACCCTGAGACAGTCCTGGCTAGTGCTGTTCACTTAACTCAGTCCAAGGAAGTGTATACAAACTCTGTTTTTTAATTCTTTTCTTTTTTTAAAGATTTTATTTATTCATTTGAGAGAGAGAGGGACAGAGAGAGCACAAGGGGGGTGGGGGGAGCAGAGGGAGAAACAGGCTTCCCGCTGAGCAGGGAGCCCGATGTGGGGCTTGATCTCAGGACCCTGGGATCATGACCTGAGCCGAAGGCAGATGCTTAACCATCTGAGCCACCCAGGCACCCCTTTTACTTCTTTTCTTATCCACTTCTTTAAATTACAGAGGCCGCACATAAAAAATTCTATTAAACGGAATCTTGGGGGGGCTGCCTGGGTGGCTCATCTGCCTTCGGCTCAGGTCATGATCCCAGGATCCTGGGATCTGGTCCTGCATTGGGCTCCCTGCTCAGCAGGAGCCTGCTTCTCCCTCTGCCTCTGCCTCTCCCCCCTGCTTGTGCTCTCTCTTTCTCTGTCAAATAAGTAAGTAAGTAAAGTAAGTAAGTAAGTAAGTAAGTAAGTAAGTAAGTAAGTAAGTAAATAAATAAATAAATAAACTGAATCTTAGGAAGCTTTCACTTTCGTAGGTCAAAATGGTGGAAGAGCAGCTATTTCAAATAGTCCAATCTAATAAAGGAGGTGTAACCTAATCACAGATTCCAACAATAGAAAACATACAGAGCAAAATGTTAGAAGCTCTCCGTCCTTATTCACTCCCATTATCCTTCCCAGAAGTAACCTCTGAACACCCCTTAAGAATAAGGAGGATAAAAATCCTATAGGGGGAACGAGACAGGGAAACTGAAGGAACCCCATAAAAAATCTTGTTTTCCCCCCCTTTGCTCTGGCTTCTATTCTTAAGAGGGCCTGCACCCCCATCCCACTCTACACATGTCTCGTCATGCAAATAGCATGTGTCCTCCTCGTAATGGACAAAGAGATGATGATGTCCTTGGAGACTTCCAGCACAATAGATAACATCCAAGGAATGAGGTCATCATAAATGTTCTCCAAGACCACTGACTGCAAACACCTTGACATCAAGACCCTTGACTTCAGGGAATGCATGACTTATGAAGGACACCTAAGCCCTGTCCTTGTTATGACCAGTTCCTGGATACCTAAAAGGATACGTGCACCAGACCCCGAAACCCCATGCAAAGACAAGACTCATGCTCTTTTCCTTTGAGTCCCCCAGACGTTCTGTCCATATCTCTCTCACTATATATATCCTCAATAAACTCTGCTTTCCCTTAAAAAAAAAACATAAAATTTTGAAGCTCATCCTCCTGTCTTCTAAACATTTACATGATAAATATATATATATTTTAATATGTAAATGGGCTCATTCTATATGCATTGCTTTACAACCTGCACTATGCATGTGAGATTTTTGCGTGTCAGAAAATTTGGTCTGCCTCATTCTGGTAATGCATGAGTATTCCATATGACTGTTGCATGGTTTATTTAACCATTCTCTTATTAATTCCCTTATTAATATGTAGTTCCATTTTTAAATGTTTTGGATAGTCCTGAATGAAGATTCTAATGCATATCTATTTGTACACACGGACAAAATTTCTGCAAAATAAATTCCTCGGAATATAATAGCTGGACCAGAGGTACACACATTTAAAACTTCATTAAGTACTGTCCAATTCCCTACTAAAGGGTTTACCAATTTATGTACTAACAGTGCCTACTTTCTTGCATCCTTGCTTATAGTAGGCATTATAAGTCTTTTAAATTCTTATTAATCTGATGGAAGAAATATAGTATTACATTAATATTTATTTCCTTGATTCCTAGTGAGGTTAGACAACTTTTGATGGATTTTCATTGGCCATTTATAATTCTGCCAATTACCTTTTATAATCTTTAATTTGCATGTAGATTGGATATTAATTCCCTATTTGTTTTGTGTTCTATTATTTTCTACCACTATTGTCTTTTTACTTTATTTATGGTCAATTTCATCGTTAAGACGTTTTTAAGCTTTATTTAATTCAATCAATCCTACTTTCCCATTTTGAATTCTGGTGTTTTATAACCTAAGAAGGTGTTTTCAATTTTAAGATTACAAATCTGATTTTTTTTTGTTTTTTTATTCTAATTTTTAAATTTGTTTTTTACCTTTAGCTCTCTATTACATTTGCTGTGAGTTTTTGTGTATAATATGAAACAAGCGTCTAGTTTTATTTTATTTTTTCCAAGTATAGATATTTATTCTCATGTCCTTTGTTCAATGAAGATATTCTCTCCTGATTCTGATGCTATTTGTATGGGATAATACTGAAGTTCTATTTATATGTGAGTCTGTTTCTGGACTTTTTATTCTGTTTTATTTATCTATATATTTCTACATCCATAGCACATTAATGTAACTACTATAGCTTCAAAGTATTTCAGAGGATATCTGGGAGAACCTTATCCTATTAAATTCTTTTTTTTTTAATCTTGGCTATTATCATGTATTTTCTTTATCATATGAAATTTAGCATTAAGCTTAAGATTCATGAAATTCTTGTTGTAGCTTTATCCTTTATCTTGAATTTATGGATTAATGGGAAAGATGGATATTTTTTCAATTTTGAGTTTTTCCAACCAAACTTACAATGTTTGTATTTAGTTTGGTCTTTAAAAAAAATCCTTCTTTCTTATTATTTCTTCATTATTTTCTTTTGTTTTTCTTGACAGGTTTTCTCATAGCTGTTTTGTTGTTTTGATTCTACTGTGAATGGAATAGTTTTTCATTATGCTTTGAAATTACTAAGGAATTAAAAATGAAATTGGTTTTTGTATATTGATCTTATGTCTACCCTCCTACTAAAATTCCTATTAGTTCTAATAGGTTTCAGCTGACTCTAATTTTTTAGTGAGACAGTCATTGACAAATGGGAAGTTTGTCTTTTCCAAAATTTATACTTCTTATTTCTTTTTTTTGGAATATTATTATTTATTATTATTTATTTATTTGAGAGAGAGAGAGAGAGAGAGAGAGAGAGAGAGAGCACTAGTGGGGGGAGGGGCAGAGGGAGAAGCAGACTCCCCACTGAGCAAGGAGCCCGATGCGGGGCTCTATCCCAGGACCCTGGGATCATGACCTGAGCCAAAGGCAGATACTTAACCGACTGAGCCACCCAGGTGCCCCTTTTTTGGTTTGACAAACATTTCTAGGCTAATGTATAGAAGTAGTATTAAAAATTCTTGTTTTATGTCTGAATTTAATTGGAATGCTTCTAATGTTTCTCAGTTAAGTATGATGTTTGCTGGGTGTTGCAGGAACATACTCTTTATCAAATAAAGGACGTTTTCTTCCAGTTTTATCCTAGCATTCTATGTTTTTTTAAAGTCACATTTAAAAAATTGCTACACGACGTACATACACTAACATACATAAATCTTAAGGGTTTAGTTCATTGAGTTTCGACAACTGCATTCACCCATTTAACCAATGCCCAAAATAAGATACAGGAAGTTGCCGTAACCTCAGAAAATTCCGTCATCACCCTTTCCAGTCAATTCCACTCTTTCCCAGAGGTGTTTGCTTTCTGACTTTGATCCCAATTGATTGGTTTTACGTGCCTAAGACATCATTTAAATGGAAACACAAGGTATGTGTTCTGTTGTGTCTGGTTTCTTTCACTCAGCGTCGTGACTGTGAGATTCATGCACGTTGTTAAGGTTTCCATAAACATTCTGTGTGTATGAAAACATATATTTCGCTTCTCTTTGGTAAATACCTAGGAGTGGAATTACTGGTTCAGAGGTAAATAGGTATTTACCTTTCTAAGAAACCGCCAAAGAGTTCTCCAAAGTAGTTGTACCATTTTGCATACTGACCAGCAATGAATGAGTGTTCTAGTTGCTTTTCATCCTCACCAATATTTGGTGTAGCCAGTCTTTTTTTTTTTTTTTAAAGATTTTATTTATTTATTTGAGAGAGAGAGAATGAGAGACAGCATCACAGGGAGGAGGGTCAGAGGGAGAAGCAGACTCCCCGCCGAGCAGGGAGCCCGATGCAGGACTCGATCCCGGGACTCCAGGATCATGACCTGAGCCGAAGGCAGTCGCTTAACCAACTGAGCCACCCAGGCGCCCCGGTGTAGCCAATCTTTAAGTGTAGATGAAACGTTGTCTCATTGTTGTTTTAATTAGAATTTCCTTGATGACATTGAGCACTTTTTCATGGGCTTATTGGCCATTCGTGTATCTCCTTTCCTTAAGTGACTATTTAAATCATCTGCCCATTTTTTAGTTGGTTATCCTTTTGTTGTTGATTTTGGGGGATATTTTTATATTTTGGATACAAATATACTCTGTCTATATATGATACCAGGAATATATTTTTCCCTTCATCTGTGATTTACATATTTATTTTTTAATGATGCTTTTTAAAAGAGTAGAAAATTTGGGGCGCCTGGGTGGCTCAGTTGGCTAAGCGACTGCCTTCGGCTCAGGTCATGATCCTGGAGTTCTGGGATCGAGTCCTGCATGGGGCTCCCTGCTCGGCAGGGAATCTGCTTCTCCCTCAGACCCTCCCCCCTCTCCTGCTCTCTCTCTCTCAAATAAATAAATAAATAAAATCTAAAGAAAAAAAAAAGAGTAGAAAATTTAAGTTTTGATGAAATCCAATTTACTCATATTTTATTAATGCATTTTTTTGTCCCTTTCAAGAAATGTTAGCTTACTCCTAAGGTCACAAAAGACATTTTCCTATTTTTTTTAAAGAAGTTTTACAGTTCTGGCCTTTATTGGTACATGCATGATTCATCTGAAATTAATTTTTTTAGTTAAGATTTAAAAAAAAAAAAAAAACACCCTTTCTCTCCCCCAAAGACTGTGAAATCCTGCATTTTAACTAATGACTTGAGACTTCTTGGTGAATTAGGCCATAGATGGAAATGTTCTGGGAGCAAGTGTTCTGTTGGCTAAGGCCACCACTTTGCCTTCTATGGCTCAAGAGTCTCTTGAGTTACACTCTTTGCTACACTGTCAGGGTACCCAGAGCTCCACACATGCCGTAACATAGGAACAGAATGATGATATTATTGACAATAATGGGAAAATGGGAAAACAAGGGGGACTAGGTTTAAGGATGTTTAAAATAAATTTAAATGTTGGACAAATACCCAAGGCAACATGTCCTCTTTGGCAGGAAATTAAGTAAGCGTAGAGAGGTACAACCTCCAAGACCAAATTTAGTAAGAAAACAAGCCTTGAGTATAAGCTGGGCAGTTCACTCACTTTACAAATCAATAAACACATTCTTTGAATCACTGAATTAATATCCGTTATATGTCTATGTTCTCTTAACAAAGTTGACTACACGTCTACTATTGTCTACTATGTGAAAATCTGTAAAAACATTCCCTTCCTTTTTCTCTATTTCTGACTTCAGATTCCCGATCATAAGATGAGATTGACATTTGTGTCCTAGAATTAGGTAGCTTTTGGCAGGGCTCATAAGACATGATCTGGTTAGAATCCAAGACAAAGAGCCACCTGGGACAAGGAGGTAAAATCCAGGACAGTTCAGGCCAATACAAGACACTAGTTATCTTATAAACAAGTGACATTTTAAAAAGATGGAGAATTTAATTTTAATGCCAATGCTATATTCATTATGACTAGTCTCCCTCTCTTTTTCTCTGGGTATCTTTAGGAGACAAGTATTCTTTGTAGAATATTGCTCAGTTTACCAGAACTAACATTTTGATGTGGTAAATAAAAGATAATGTTATCTTATGATAACATTCACTCTCTCTTTTTTTCTGACCTTTTTAAAGAGCAGTTTTAGGTTCATAGCCAAACTGAGCAGAAAGTACAGAAATTTCCCATAACCCCCTGACCCTACACACGCACAGCCTTCCCTGTTATTGATATCCCCCACCTGAATGGTACATTTGTTATCACTGATGAACCTATATTGACACACAGTTATCACCCAAAGTCCATAGTTTACATTAGGGCTCACTCTTGGTGTTGCACATTCTATGAGTTTAGAAAAATATATGATATATTATCGAATGTTGTATTATCATACAGAATCATTGCACTGCCCTGTAAGTCCTTGGTGCTCTGCTAATTCATCCCTTTCCTCCCTACCCTCAAGCCCTGGCACGCACTGATCTTTTTTCTGTCCCAACAGTTTTGCGTTTTCCAGAATGTCGTATAGTTAGAATCACACAATAGGTCACCTTTTCAGATTGGTTTCTTTCAATTAGTAATATGCATTTCAGATTCCCCCATGTCTTTTCATGATCGATAGCTCATTCCTTTTAGCTCTGAATAGTATTTCCTTGTCTGCATGTACCACCATTCATTTATCCATTCACCTACTGAAATACATCTTGGTTGCCTCCAAGTCTTGGCAATTATGAATAAAGCCATTATATTCTCTTTGTAAAGTAATAAATGTTTGTGGGTTATGTGTATAAACCCCTGGATATGGTTCTTTTCTCTCCTTTATTTATAGTCATATCCTCTCTCTCCTGGGCTCCAGACTCGTCTTTTCAAAGGCCTACTTGATATCACCACTTGGATGTCCAATAGTCCATTCAAGTCAATGTGCTCAAAACTGAACTCCTCCTCTTTCTTCCCTCCTGCAGCCTCAAGTCGGCTCTGTTTGTAGCCTACCCTGTCTCTGTCTCAGCGGATGTTAACTTCATCTTTCCAGTTGCTCAGGCACCAAACACTGGAATTCTTGAATACCTCTCTTTCTCTCATATTCCTTGTCTAATCCATCAGGAAATCATGCAGAATATCCAATATGTTGTATATTTCCCTATGCTCTCCCATCTGACCCCTCCTCACCCCTGCCAGAGCTACCATCTGCTTTAAACCACCCCCACGTCTCACCTGGACTGCTGGTCTCAGTGCTGAGTCTTCTGTCACTTTTATTATGATGATTTTAGTTTGAAATGATCACGGAGTTACAGAAAAGGTGCAGGTTCAGTACAAAGAACTTATTTTTCCTGAACCACTTGAGCACAATTACTGACCTGATGCCTCATCACCCCCCTGCCCCATACCTTAGTGTGTATTTCCTGCAAACAAGGACATTATCCTAAGTAACAAAAATGCAACCAAAAAATCAGGAAATTAACAATGAAATGTCTCTATTACTTAATCCTCAGACCACATTTAAGTTCCACCAGTCTGGTCACAATAACACCTTTTATAGCAAAAGGATCCAGTTTTATACCCTGAGTTGCACTTAGTCGTCGTGTCTCTTCAGACAACTTTAGTTTGGAACATTTCCCCAGTACTTCCTTGACTTTCAAGACGTTGATGTTTTTGAAGATCACAGACCAGCTATTTTGTAAAATGTTTCCCAGTATGGGTCTGTCTCATGTTTCCTCATAAATAGATTCAAATTATGCAGCTTTGCAGGGGTATTACAGAAGTGAGCTGTGTTGTTCTCACTGCATCCTACCAGGTGGGGCATAACTTCACTTTGTTCTATTACTGATGAGGTTCAGTTTGATAACTTAGCATCTGCCAGACTTCTCCACTATGCAGTTCCTATTGTGTCCTTTGTAATTAATGAGCATTTTGCACGGAGGTACTTGGAAACTATGTAAGTATTCCATTCCTCATCACTTAAAATTCATCTACTTTTTTGTATCAGCATGGACTCAGTTCCCAAGTGTCTTTAATTTTTGACTTTATTTTTTTTATTAACATTTATTATTTGTCTCAGGGGTATAATTTTTAACTTTAAAAAATTTTACATTTTATTTATTCTACTATTTCATCACTATTTTATATATTGCCATCACCACTTATTTTAATGCTCAAATTGTCCCTAATTTGGTTAGTGGGAACTCTTTGCAGTTGGCTTCTATATCCTTTTGCCATGTGCCCATCATTTTTTTTTTTTTTTAATGTTCTCTTGTTTTTTGGCACAAGATGTTCCAGGCTCACCTTATACTTTCTCTTTCTGGCCCTTGGAATCAGACAGTTTTCCCAAAAATTCTGGTTGTTTTTTGTAGATAATCCCCCTCTGCTAGACACCCTTCTCTCCTACTCATGGCCCTGACTTCCCTTACCAGGCTGCCTGCCTGGGGGATCCTGCTTCCTCTGTTTGGTCTCTGGCGTCCTGTGTCAGCTGCCCCCCACCCCAGACACCCTCCTAGCCTGTTCAGGCAGAGGCCTTTGAAAAACCAAAATCAGATCATATCACTTCTCTGGCTCAAAATCCAAAAATGGCTCCGTTTCACTCAGAGTAAAAGCCAGAGTCCATAGCATATAGTACAAGCTTCAGCGCGATGCAGCTCAGCTCCCTTCTACCCCCCCTCCCGTTCCCATGCCCATCTCCCCGGCTCCTTCTTCCTCGCTCACTGCTCTGTGCACATACCAGGTCATCTCCTGCTGGAGCATTTTTGCTCTTCCTTCTGGGAAGCTTCTTCTTCCAGAAAACCTGTGGCCATCTGCCCCATTACCTTCAAGTCTTTGCTGAAATCTCACAGTTCCAATGAGACCTGCCCTGAACCACCTGCTTAAAACCCGGCAAACCTCCCTATGCTTAGGTCGATGTTTGGAAGCAGATGCCCACGGGACACAGGCTGAAAGGAAGCACGGAACCAAAGGGATCTGAGCGGCGCCTGCTGAAGAAAATGAGAGGAATTTAAATTTTGCTCAGGCAGCTCCCAACAAAGTGGCGGGGGCCCTGGGGAGCAGGTGAGAACAGCAGGGAGATGGTGCACCCAAGACCCAGAGGTGATCCAAGAGCACTGAAAGAATGGGCATCTCACGCTTGGGTGTAAGCTGTTCCGTGGACATAGCAGCAAAGTGGCTACATCGTTGGGGGGTGCACCAGGAGGAGAGAGAATTCAGTGGGGAGAGCCCACTGATGTGAAAGTTGTCAGTGAAAACATACACACCTCTGGGAAACCTTGGGGAGGACAGTGATCTTCTCACAGCATATGGAATGACAGACCAAGCTGCTGCCACAAGTCTTTCAAGGGAAGGGTGATCCACGAAGTCTGGGAGCTTTCGAGACTCTTAGCTGCAGGTGATACATGAGGATGCAAGAATCCTCCCAAAGTCCATCACTCTGATCTGACCCAGATGAATATCTATTACGTGCTCAGAGTTTGCCATTCAAAGAATTTCATCTGAAACTGCCAAATGTGCTCTGGGAATGCAAAGAGTCTGGATTGAGATGGAGAAATCTCCTTGAATTGGGAGGATAGGCAGTGGGCTGGGCAGAGCACAGAACCATGGGGTCAGTACACTCTCACGTATCATGTATCATGCACTTAGGTATCATTGTATGTTAAAACAGAGACGCCACGGAATAGACTGCAACACTGGCTCTCATTTTTCAGAAACAGAGGAATTTCGCACTCAAGGTAACCTGCTTATATTGTGCCTTCAGCCCCTGGGACTTGTTTATTCTCCTCTGCCACCGGATTAGCCTACTTTATGAGTTAGAAAAGCACTGGAGGAAGGTAAGAACACTCAAGTGTCCTTTCCCGATCACTGTTGACCTTGGGTAAATTACCATACTCATCAGTTTTCTCACTTACAAAGTAAGGAAGTTGACTGGACGACTTAGGCTGCTTTTGGCATTCAGAAATGCCCTCAAACTTCATCTGTCCTTCCTTCTTTCAACATTTTTTTTCTGTAGGAATGTTCTATTCCGTCTTCTCTACCATTTGCCTTCTGTATCCTCTGAGTTTCCATTGTCTTAGAGCTTTAACCTTCACCTGGTGCACTGTGATGGCCCCACCTCTCTCTACCTTCTGACAGTTCTTAAGTTTTAGTTTCTACCTCTGCTGTCAATTGTTCAGTCTGTCGGTTTCCATGTAATTCCCTATACCTGAAAGGAACCTGATTGGCACAGTTCATCTTTTTGGAACAGTTCACCCAGTCATTGACTGTTGGCCAGTCAATAGAAGAGGGACCCTAAGATTAGCAACCCATCCTGATACAACCAGTTATAATCAGTGAGCCAAAAGGTTCTATATTAGAAAAGACAGCTGCTGTTCCTTAGCAGGGCTGTTGGGAAGTCATATTCCCTTAGAAGTAAATTGGCAAGAATCATTAAAAAAAAAAAAAGTCAGATTTAACCAAAACCTCTTCTAACTCTCATCAGTTCTACGATAGGTAAGACACTGTGTCTCATACCCAGGTTCACTATAATTATCATTTTCACACTTAGGACCTTATTTCCAGTATGTTAATATGATTTATAATATTCATCCATGTAAAGAAATTCTAGAAAGTGCACACAACATAAAGTTTTTGGGTTGTTGAACATTTGAGGCTCAGTAAAGATACAAGTTAATTTTCTATTCATTTCCTTTCACTCGATTCAACAGATATTTATTGAATACCAGTCCTGACTGGGCACTGTTCTAAGTAACGACGATATAGCAGGGAACAGAACAAATACAATCCCTGCCAATATGGAGCTAACATTCTGGAGAAATCTAAGTAAGTTTTTGTTTGCTTGTTTCTTTTTCTGTTTCTTTTTTTTATTTTCAGCATAGAGACTCATATATCCCCTACCTATGAGTCAGATCTCAACATTTTGCCACACTTGTTTCAGTTTTGTTTTTTTAAAGAAAAAAACATTGCATATCGAGTCATAACTCTCTATGTAGCCTCCAGTTCATCCCCTTGTCATCCCCCCCTCCCCAGAGGGCTATGAACAGAATTCGTGCTATCAAAAGTCCTATGTGGAAGCCCTACCTCCCAATGTGATTGTATTTGGAGACAGGGCCTACAGGAGCTACTAAAGTCAGGCGAGGTCATTAGAATGGAGCCCTAACCCAATCCAGGGCTGGTGTCTTCATAGGCGAGGAAGAGATATCAGAGTTCTCCCTTTGCCATGTGAGGACAGTGAGGGGGTGGCCATCTGCAAACCAGGAAGAAGGCCCTCACCAGCCAGAACCTTAATCTTGGACTCTCCCAGCGCCCAGAACTGTGAGAACTTTCTGTTGTTTAATCCACCTAGTTATGGTAGCCTGTTGTAGCAGTCTGAGCAGAGTAAGACACAGAACTATGATTCTGAATTTGGTGTTTATCAACCCGAAGCAGGATTTATACTTTTACTACATTTATATGAATCCATGAACAAGAACTATGTAGTTGGGTGTCTTTTTTTTTTTTTTTTTGCAGTGTTAAAAACTTTATATAAATAGTATCATGCTCTACATACATTGCATATTCTAAAGAAGTGGTCTATTTTCATTACAGCACCTTTGAAAATCTGATGAATGTTATAGTCAATTATCCTACAGAAAAATGTGTAATATTTTATACATAATTTAAGACAGCTCATAAACTGTGAAGCTCAAGCATAAACCCCCAGATTAAGAATTTATGCTCTAGTTATAATTTACCCGTCAGAATATTCATCCCATAATATTGCGTAAGGCCCAAAGTCACGTAGAAAGGGAATAAATGATGATCCCTTCTTACTGAAACTGGAAAGTGGACTTACATTTTGGAGAGATATTTAATAATAAACATTAGGAATAAAAATAGTTTTCCTTTGGTCACCAGAAAAATTATCTACATATTCCATTTTTTCAAGTTTTCTTTTTTTTTAAGATTTTATTTATTTATTTGAGACAGAGACAGAGCAAGCATGAGTGGGGGGAGGGGCAGAGGGAGAAGGAGAAGCAGATTCCCTGCTGAGCAGGGACCCTCCCCCGCCACCCCCCAACTTGGGGCTCTATCCCAGGACCCTGGGATCATGACCTGAGCCGAAGGCAGACACTTAAACACTGAGCCACCCAGGTGTCCCATTTTTTTGAGTTTTCTAAATAATTGAGGTCCAGCAACAGAGAATCACACGGTAGTGAAACTGGCTTGGTACAAAGGAGTTAATAAAAAAGTCTTCCATTTGACCTGACAGGAAGGGTTTGAACTATTACAAATGAATAGGACAAAAAAAATAATGTTCCTGTAATTTAGTACCTCGATTGCTACAGTTAAATATCAAGTCTTATCTTGTTCCCCTATAAAATGTGAGGACACTCATCTACCTCCTTGGGAAACTGGAAAGATGGGGATTTTTTTCAAAAACCTGGTGTGAAGTTTCTTGGAAAGGCTGTCTAGCATAAGGATAGAATTATTTTTTGGCATGCTGGCAGGTGCCTCTGTGAAAGACATTCAAGGCCAAATGAACATTTACAGATGAATTACCACCTGCCATGAACACAGAAAGAAATATTGATATTAAATAGAGCCATTTGAGAACTCAAGTAGGGAGAAAGAGGGTGGAGCCAGTGAGATCTGATGAGCCTAGCCAACTTAGGGAAAGTCAAGGTTAACCTGTCCTGCAAACAGTAAGGCAGGTCTAGAATCCAGCAGGGTATTCTCTGGAAATCACATTCTTGTTTCTGTTCAAATCTAGTGTTGCCTATCTTCATCCAGGAGTACTGGGAGCTATGAGGAAGACACATTCTGAGATTAACTCTGGAGCAAATACTTCCCAGGCAGAAAGGAAAAGAGAAAGGCTTAACTATCGTAAAGATGAGAAATAGAAAATAACATATATAAGAGATAGAGACAGAAGTCTGTGGACAGGAAGACTCAGTGCTAACAAAGATCATTTTCAGAGAGGCAAAATGACGGAGAGATGGAAGGAGAGAAGCTGAGGAAACCGAGTTGCTACTATATGTAGGGAGATGGGCGTCCTATACATTATTCTGATAGGTGCTGGCGAGGTGGACAGAACAGAACTGAGGACCAGCATGCACCTTTGAGTCCATATACATCTCTCTCTCTCCCTCTCTGCGGGGCGGCGGGGGTGTGTGAGAGAGATCAATCTCTGGTGGGATATAAGAGAAGAAGTAATATTAAGAGGACTTGGAAGGAGAGAGAGAAAGAATGAAGAATAGAATAAGCATCCTGACCAACTGCCCATATGGCCTGACTTGTCCTGAAAACTGTGGTAGGCTGAAAACTGACTCCTCAAAAGATATCCATTATATATAGACAGAGAGAGAGAGAGCTAGAGTCAGAGAGTGAGAGCAGGAGAGATTATCCTGGATTCACCCTAAATGCAAACAAATGTATCCATATAAGAGGCGGGCAGAGGGAGATTTGATGTACACACAGGAGAGAAAGAGCGAATGTGGTCATGGAAGCAGAGATGGCAGTGACGTGGCCACAAGCCACGGAATGTTAGCAGCCACCAGAAGCTGGAAGACGCCAGGACTGGGTGCTCCCCGCTAGAGCCTGGAGCAAGCATGGCCCCACCAGCACCTTGATTTCTACCCACTGAAGCTGAGTTTGGACTTCTGCCCTCCAGAACTGGGAGAAAACAAATTTCAGATTTTGTAACCCACCCAGTTTGCGTTAATTTGTTACAGTGGCCATAGCGAACTAATACAGGGACACCCCCCAAAAAAATCAGCAGCAGAGAGTCACACAACAGGGAGAGCAGAGATTACAAATGAGCTGACTCTTTGAACGAGGGTTTGAGAGTCACAGAATCCTGATAGCCTGCACATTATCCTTTTTGACATCTGAGTAATGTCACCTTGTGAGTTTCCCAAAGTAAGAAGGTATATGAGAAAAGAATTAAGTATTTATCCTGCCTTTTCAGTATTTTAGAATAGCCAATTGATTGGGAAAAACTTTTTTTAAAAAATGCAGGGAGAAGGAATTATAGAATTAGGAAATCACCAATTTTCAACCCCTAATGAAAAAAATTAAGGTAAGGCTCAGGTAGAGATGACTGGTAGTTGTTAAAACGATGAGATCAGTGATTCTCAAAGTTGGCTGCTCCCTGCAATCATTGAGGGATTTTGAAAACTGTGACATCTATATCCAGCCACTGGGGATTCTGATAACACTGGTCTGGAACGGATTCCCAGGTGGCTTCTTTTTTTCTTTTTTTAAAGATTTTATTTACTTATTTGAGAAAGGGAGCGAGCATAAGCAGGGGGAGTGGAAGAGGGAGAGGAAGAAGCAGGCTCCCCACTGAGCAGGGAGCCCGATGCGGGGCTCGATCCCAGGACCCTGGGATCATGACCTGAGCCGAAGGCAGACGCTTAACTGACTGAGCCCCCCAGGCGCCCCCCCTCCCAGGTGATTTCTAATGAGCAGTCCGGGTTACAAACCACTGCTGCCAAAATATCACACCACAGATTTGACTGATATTGATTGACTGATTCATTCATTCAAGTTAATGGCACAAAGGGAAAAGTACCTTACAATGGAGAGATCTGGCTGTCAGTACCTCAACCCAGTGATCAAATTTGGCCCCCCTGTACTGAGAACTACCAGATACTGTGCACCTTTTGATGTGATATGATACACGATCATATCATGATGGGTATAAAATTGAAAATGTCCTTAACTATGTGAAATTCCACATAAAATGAAAACTTGTAACTGTGATAAGTGCTTCAAAGGAGCGACCCATATCCCCAGATGACAGGAGAGGGTCTAGCAGGGCCAGACCTCGGGGGAGGACGCAGCGTCTGGGGTGACACTGGTGACCATGAAATTCATACAACTCTCCTGCTGGCTGTCCCTCTCCAGCCTCACTTCGGCCACATCCTCTGGCTAGTTCCAGGTGGGTCCACAGGAGCGTGGGAAGCGTGTATCACAGGCTTTCGGCGAGTGTCTCGCAGGCTCTTCCTTCGCTGCTTCCCACTGGATGTGACGGAGCCCGCCAAGGTGCCCACTTTCCCCCAGAGGGCACTGTGACCAGAATGTCTTCCCCAGACACCGCCCCTGGCGAGCCCGCTCCTGAGTCATCACGGGGCTGTGTCTTCCCAGGGGAAGTGTGCCAGCCTGGGAGAGACACCAGGGCTAGCCTCACACACTCTTGTGTCTGAATTCTTCTCCTGCCACAAAGAGCTCTCTAATGTTGAGCATTATATAAGCTCTCTGAGCCTCGATTTTTGTCATCTACAAAATGGGAACATTACTACTTCCCAGTGTAATTGTGAGAACAAAATAAGATAACGGGTACGGAGTAGGTACTTGGCGAACGGTACTCTAGGCTCTAACCATCTTCCCATGAAACTGGTGGGAAGAATGACCTGCCAATGTGGTCGTCTGCCTTGTGCCCTTCGAATGTATAGAAATGCTGTTGCTATCCGGTTTTCTTTGATTACTTCTCCACGAGGGCGTCTCCAAAGTCTAAAACGTCAATTGCTAGGATGAGAAAGTAACACCAGTGTCTACACACAGGATGCATCCTCATCCCTGGGTTCTACCCTCACGCCAAGCTTCAGATGGAATTTCTCCCGCTCATAGAAAGGGCCTCATTTCATATCCACTTCTTTCACGAATAATCATTTATCAGGCACATCCGGGCATCACTTTACCTGTTGGAGGAATTGCAGTGGATATACCCAGTGGAGGTGACCTCTAGGAAACTCAAATGCAACTAGATATGTAGTATAATTCCAGATAAGTCCTGTGGAAAAAATAACATGTAGCCATTGGATAGAGAGTGAAGAAGGGCAGGAAGGATTTTCTTCAGCCAGAATGGCCAGGGAAATTTTTTTCTGTCAAGGAGAGACATTTCAACTGAAGAGACTAAATGGAGAATGGAGTCCCACAAAGACTGGGGGCGGGGAAGAGCTTTCCAAATGGAGGCAACAGCTGGTGCAAAGACGGAGGCTACCCTCAGCTGGGGAGGTTTGTGCAATTGAAAGGAGGCCAGCGTGACTGGAGCTGAGTGGTGAGAGAAGAGGTCAGAGAAAGAGGCAGGGGTCAGATCATTCAGGGACAGGGTGAGGAGCTGGATTTTACTCTACTGGAATGGGCAGCCCCTGGGGGACTTTCAGCTGGACAACAAATGCTCTGATGTTCACCTTAGAAAAAGCCCTGTGATCGCTGTGTGGGTAAGGACCGGGGGGTGGGGGGCGGGGTGGAGTGAGGCTGACGGGGTGGAGGGGTTATCATATCATCCCGGAGAGATGATGGCAGCTCGGATTAGGGCAACAATAATGGACATGGGAGGGACTGGGAGGATGTGTGATATGCTTTAGAGCTGAATGTCACAACACATTAATCAGATATGAGGGTAAGGGAAGGAGGAGAAGCAGAATGACTCCACAGTCAGGGAAAGACAAATACCATGTGATTTCACTCAGATATGGAATGTCAGAAACAAGACAAATGAACAAAGGAAAAAAAGAGACAAACCAAACTTAATACAGGAGAACAGACTGGTGGTGACCAGGGAGGAGGTGGGGGGAGGGGATGGGGGAAACAGGTGAAGAGGATTAAGAGTACAGCTATCACGATGAGCGCTGAGTCATGTATAGAAGTGCTGAATCACTATATTGTACACCTGAAATTAGTGTAACACTGTATGTTACCTATACTGGAATTAAAAAAAAAATGACTTCAGATTCTTGGCCCAAGCACTTGATGACTAGTGGTGCCATTTAATTACATGGATAAGACTTTTGGGGAGAGTGGATTTTGGGGAGAGTGGATTTGGAGAATGATTAGCCCACTAGATTAGAAAATACTGAAGCTGTGGGGAAGAATATAGATGGAGAGGTGAAAGGTCCAAGGACAGATACCCAGGGCACCCAACCTGTGGGGTGCTAAGTGTCACGATCACAGTCTAGCATCTTCCTGACCCCTGGGCTCCTTACACGAAGCTACCCCCTTCCTGGCCCCATACAAAGCAAAAGGCTCTCCTTGCTTTTTCCAGTCAACCCTGATTTTGCCTTTATCTCAATCCCAGCTGCTATTACAAACTGTCTTCTTCACTTCCTTGCACGTGGCCTCGCTTGCTTACTTTATCTTTTCAGTTTGCATGAGTCTTGTCGCCCTGCCTAAATTGCTGCCTCCTGGAAAGCAGTGAATATGTCTAATAAATCCCTGTATCATCTTCAAAATCTGACAGAGAACGATTCAGTGCTCAGAAGTCCACGTGGATTGACAGGCGAGGGCTGCTTAGGAAACGCCCCAGGAGACCATGTTGGGGACCCCCACGGCCGCAGGCAACTCCCTGAGTATTTTTGCATTCATTCTCTTCTCTGATCCATGTTCCATGTTGTGCTTTTCTGTTCCTTTTCCACTACTCTCATGTCTTTGTTGCTGGGGGTTTCAACTCCTTTCCATTCATCAGCATTTTCATCTTCTTCCTCCCTGACATCTGCTACTGCCTAACCAGGGGGTTGCCACCAGGCGGGAATAAACCATTGCCTCCATTATCAGGGATTCCATAAGCGCCAGAAAATCTCCTAGCCAGGCAGGTGCGCAAAGTAAAGTCCAAAGATGTGAAAAGACTTTCTTGGTAAACGAACAAACACACACAATGCAGTGGGGTGGGGGGAGGGGAAAAGCCTTCAGCACCCACTGTGGAAGGCTGACCACAAGATCCATTTGTTGAAGGAGGCAAGCCAATCCGAACACTAAATAGAGTTAGTCCCTAGTCCACGGCCAGAACACGGATGTTACTGAAAAGCTTGTGGCGGAGCGTTTTCTCCGAGCTTCTCTTTCTTGCTTGAATGTTACAAGTTGCCTGCAACTTCAAGAGCTGTTGGATCCTTAGCTGTGGCCAGAATGCTGGATCCTCAAAGCCGGAGCTGCATCTGGTCAGCAGCACAAAAGACAAAGAAGCTGGCAGAATGGAGGAGAGTGAGGGAGGAAGGAACATGGAAGGGAACCCAGGGACACAAAAGGTAGAAGGAGAGTGGCAGTAGCAGATGTCAGGGAGGAAGAAGATGAAAATGCTGATGAATGGAAAGGAGTTGAAACCCCCAGCAACAAAGACATGAGAGTAGTGGAAAAGGAACAGAAAAGCACAACATGGAACATGGATCAGAGAAGAGAATGAATGCAAAAATACTCAGAAAGAGCAGGTGAAGGGTGGATTATGGGGAAATCATATTTTGAAATGGAAAACAATATTAACTATTTTAGAATACACCTTGAAATACTTTAGGGTCTTTGGATTACTTGGCCAAGAATGATGAATAGAAATGCCTTTAATGGAATTAGACATGATACATTATTAATTAACTTTAGTGGCATAGCATGTGGTCAAATTTATTTGGAAAACCGGAAAAATCAAGTAATATAGAATTTGTATAATTCATGAAAGTCACAAGGAAGGAACTGTTTTCCGTTAGTATAATTAACGCAGACTTACTAACATGTATGTACTTAGGGCAGTCAGTGGGTTTTCATTGATACTTCTGTTAGAAATGAGACTGAATTATGGAGCCTGTGGTACACCAAAACCAGAATGAATAACAAAATGCAGGAAGGAAAGGAGTGGCTTCTTTCTGGAGGCCTTCTGCACTTCAGCAATTCCATGCCCGCTGGCTCTAAATGCAAATTCTGACACCTAAAATAATTGGGAAGGTCTGACCATGGTCAAAATGGATTTATAAAAGCTAAAATGTTTTACGACTATCACTAAGAGCTCAGTCAATTTTTAGAGACAGATGAATACCCATCTATCCATTATGCTTACAGTCAGCCATCCAGGACGCAGCAGGGTCCCATGGACCATCCACCCATGGTCCACCCAGGGCCCATCTGGGCTGGTAGAAATGGATAGTCCATTTGATGTTTCCTGGGTGGTTCACATGAAGGAGGGTTAGGAAGAAGATGGGATCATTGACCACAAACCAATTCATTCTTTTATTTCATTCAAGTATTACTTTTGGTTCTTGCTGGCACAAGAAAGATACCACAAAAAAATATTAGGCCTGACAGAACTCAATTAAAAAATGGGCTAAGGACTTAAATAGACGTTTCTTCAAAGAAGACGTATGGTATATGGCCAACAGGTATCTGAAAAAGTTCTCAACATCACTCATCATCAGGGAAACAAATCTAAGTCACTATGACATATCACCTCACATCTGTCCAGATGGTGATTATCAAAAACAAAACAAATAAAACAAAACACAAAAGACAGCAAATGTTGATGAAGATGTGGAGAAATTAGAATTCCTGCACACTATTGGTAGGAACACAAAATGGTGCAGACGCTATAGAAAACAGTATGCAAATTACCCCAAAGATACAAAAAATAGAACTACCATATGATCCAGCAATCCCACTTTTCGATATTTATCTAAAAGAGTTGAAATTAGGATCTAGAAGAGATATTGGCACTCCCTTGTTCATTGCAGCACTATTTACAATCTCCAAGATGCAGACACAACATAAATGCACATTGGCAGATGAATGGATAAAGAAAATGTGGTATATAGATGCAATGGAATACTCTACAGCTTTAAAAAAGAAGGAAACTCTGCAATATGTAGCAGAATGGAGAAACCTCGAGAACATTATGCTAAGTGAAATAAGCCAGTCACAGAAAGACAAATACTGCACGATTCCACTTATATGAGGTACTTAAAATAATAAAATGATTAGAATAAAAAAATAGAATGGTGGTTGGCAGGGGCTGAGGGGAGTGGGAAATGGGCATAAAGTTTCAGTTAAGCATGATGACTAAGTCCTACACAACATTGTACCTATAGTCAACAATATTGTATTGTACACATAAAATTTTGTTAAGAAGGTAGATCTTATGTTAAGTGTCCTTACCACGATAAAATAAAGTCAAACAAAACAGAACAAAACAAAAAACAGAAGCCAAGGATCAATATGTCACTACAAACCTTTAAATTGATGTTATTTTTTTTTTAAATCGAGAGGTTCAAATATATTTTAGAAATAAAGAAACATTTATTTAAGGAGTGCAAATTAGACCTGAGATTGAGCATGGTTAGCTACGAAGTATCCACCCATCCTCTGACACCAATGAGCTAAGTGGTTTGCTTTGTGGTCACTTCTAGATTCCTTGTACACTAATCTATTCTCTGGTTTCAAGGCCCTTGGGAACTCTTATTAGGTGGTCATGTCAGGTCCAGTATAGACTGTGGGTAAGGTCACCCTAATATAGGGAGAAAACCGACCCTGGCTTTGGACTTGTTTAGGAAGCCCCCAAAGCCCCCTGGGGAGGGAGGTGATAATAGGTCTCATGATGATGCATGATGTCTGGAACGAACTCACCCCCTCAGTAGCTCGGGACCTATTTTGGCTCTGAACAATGAAAGACCCTAGATGGGGATGATAGCAAATGGGGGGCTCCCTGGTGTCCCTCAACAATGTTGTCCATCACCATGGCCATTTGCTAGGCAGAGACGATTCAGGGAGGGAAGGTAACATATTCCCTTCTCAGAATTTTGGGAGCAGAGCATCCATGATAGAGAAAATAATATGAGTACAGTAAATGTCAGCCCCCAGCAGAAGGCCTGCGTTGCATCCTTCCACCTTTTAGTCCAGGACAAGCACGCTAAACCACAGCGAGGGAAAGAGATTTGCTCAAGTTTGCAGCCGGTCAGAGTGGGAGCCTCCCTCCCTTCCATCCAAAGAACGGCATTCCTTATGCACAACCAGAAATATTTCATGCCCTCACGGGAACAAAGGAGCCAATAAGAGAATGCCCCTCAACCCACGTCTTGACCCATGGCAGGTGGCCACTCTATATAGCACTTTACTTACAACTTCTCTTTTCAGATGTGGCTTCTGCTCTTTCTCTCAGGGCAGCAGGCGGTGAAGGGGACACTCCCCATAGAGAATGGCCAGTGAGGCTTTTCATCAGAGCACAGGGAAGCTGTGTTTGCAATGACTCCACACTTGTCTTCATAGGCACGACCTCTCCTCCTGGGACACATTTTTCACTGCCATGTCGGCCTCGTAGCCTGAATCAAGACAGTGATTCATTTGGGTTTTTCACATCCTCTCTCTCATTACTAGAAGCAGCATTACTTGGGTCATTTATGGTTTGGACCTTGGCCCCTCTCTTCCTTTATTTATAAAAAAAGCGTGAACACTCTCCCTGTTCATAGGGAGGCCTGGTTCACTTTCACCCCATTCTCTTTTGTTCCCAAGGTCAGTATTTTTGTCTTCACTCCCCGCATAGATTATTTTTACATATCTGATGAAAAGGAAGCTCAAAGAAGACCTGTAAGGGCCCTTGATGCTCTGTGGCTTGTTAAATCCTGTGTAGCCTTGTCTTTTGCCCGCCCACCTCTCATGTGGCCTGCAGTGGTTTTTTTCTCTGGGAAGTACAATTACAGGGAGTGGATTTTGGCTCAGTATAAAGACAAGCCAGTAGTGACTACAGATGCCTGAAAAAGAAGTGGGCTGTCTCCCGCAGTGGGGAGCTTCTTGGCCTCCGAGGCGTATAGTTGGCGCATCGGCCAACAGCCACATGTCAGAGACAACGTTAGGAAGGATTCATGACTCAGATTCGGGGTGGCTCAAGAGTGGCAAACACTTGAGTATTTTTTATGCTAGGAATATGGAAAGAGACCAGAAGTGAGCCAGCCGAGCGGGGTCAGAGTAGAGGATCCCTCAGGTTCCTTCCAACCTTAGACTCTATCTACAAGCATGTACTCAGACCTCTAAGACAAGTCTTAGACACAGCTTATTTCTTAGAATTTTCGACCCAGAGTGATCTTTCGGGATCATTTTGCTTGAGCTTATTTTTTTTTCTAATAGAACATGAAAATTAGTTTCCAAAAGGTGAAGTATTTTTTCTAAAAACAGCTAGTTGTGTTGTTTATTAAAAAAAAACCAAAAAACAAAAAACCCCCCCCAACAAAACAGACCTGCCCTATGGCAGAATAGGCAGAACATTGATGGTATGAAGGTGTTCTAAATTTCCCTCCCAACTGGGGTTGGAAATTCCTACTTCTCTATTCACTATTATAATTATGCTTTGGGAGAGGGCCTAATTTTGCCCCCCTATATAACACCCTGATTCATGAGACATGGGGAGAAAGTGGTGGTGGTGGCGTGGGTTCTTGCCGAGACCTCAGAGCATCATCCAAGTGGACGTAGCATAGCAACAAGCAGTAAGGTAGGGAGTTGTTTCTATGGTGTGATTTAAGGGGTGCCATGGTTACCATTCCATATACCAGTGCCAGGCATCTTTCTATAAGAATAGTCTCATTTCTTTGGGCCTTGAAGTCATTTGTAGCCTTAAGAATTCTCTGCTTAAAAATCACAGTTAATGTATTTAATTCCATCAGCTAATACTTTAGTTTGCCATTAGCCCTTTGAATACCTCCTAGGTGCTCGGCCCATAATGACCTCTCTTTTTTTTTTTTTTTTTTTTTTTTACCTCTTTCAATTTATTAGTTGATAGATACTTGAGAAGAAGGCTCTGTAGGGAATGGCATACAAACTAGGAACCTTGGGGTTGGGTGCCAGGATGGCTAAGAAGGTGAGCTTTGGATTCAGATAGAACCGGGTTCTACCATCAACTCTGCCATTTATCAGTACTGTGACCTTGGGAAAGTTAGCCAGCTCGTGTATGTGATTGAAAGTCTCCTTATTTGTAAAATAGGGATAATAATTATACCCCTTAGGGTTATTTTTGAGAATTGGTTAGATAATCCCTGTCTGGCACTTGAGAAAGTGCCAAGCATATCTGAAGGATTCCGTGCATGGTAATTATTTCTGCTCTAACATCAGCATTGATGAAACAGACTTGAAGAGGGGAGGGAAAAGGCACCAAAGAAAAGTGATACCCATGAAACAGGTCATCCCAAAGTCAACTTTATCCAGGTGGTCTTATCTCTAGAGGAAAGACTGTGTGTCAGAGCGAAGCCAAGGGACACAGCCCTAGTATGACCACATTGCAGAGGTGTCCTCTCCTCCAGGCAAGCTCTGGGAGGGTGGTGAGAGTGTGTTCATGGGTGCATGGCATCTGGCTTTTCCACCAGCCTCCCAGTCTCATTTTTCCTCTTCATCCCAACCTTCCTTGGAATCTCTAATCTCTAGATAATTATACATGGTGGTTCTTCTGCCTAGAAAACACTCTGCTCAACTGGCCTGGTTTCTTCTTCCTTGGCCTTCAGATCTCAGCTTAGATGTAACTTTCCCTGGGAAGCCCCACCTAGGCTGGGTGGGGTGCCCATCTTATGGGCTTCCCCACAGCAGTCTGCCAGAGAACTTACCACATTCATTGTGATCACTTGCTCATGCTTTTCTTCCCCACTAGGTTGTCAATTCAGTGAGAGCAGGGGCCTTATCTAGGGAGTTCACCTAGAAGTTGGGGTTCTATGGTGAATACCATGATAACTGGTGATTAAGAACAACTCAATAAGTTCTTATTACATAAGTGAGTGAGTGAATGAATTATATGCTGAGGTCTTTGGGCAGGGAAGTTGCTTTGGATTTATCCTAGTGTTCCTACCTTATGTGTCAAGTTACAACAAATAAGGTCATTCTGTTGATCTGAAAAAATCCTTATTAGGATAATATCAATATTGTTCTCCTTTTCCTTTGAAGAAATTGTCCACAGATTATTTAAATGTCAAAACATGGAGGGCTCTTCATAAACTTAAAAATAAGGCATGTAGGGACAATCTCTGCTTACCAAATCTACGGTTGACCAGGATGTTGGTGCTTTATCAGACAAAGAAAAATGTGTATCGGATTCAGTTGCTGGTGGACATGTCTTCCAAATCATTTTTTATAGAGCCGCGTTAAATCATTGTGAAAGGAAAACAGATTTGGGTTTCTTCTCAGTGGGAATCTAGGCTATTTTGGATACAAAAGGCTCTCAATTACTTTCCCCGACACTGGGACTTTTCCAAATTAGCACATGACCTCTTCGGAATCAGTGGTTGACATAGGGTAACCACATACTTCTCATTCAAAGCTCTGGCCTGTGCCCTAGGCCTGGGGCCGTTCCTCTTCATTTCATGTGTTGGACAACTGAAAGAGGAATCACAAACCTAACTTCCTCTAGAGCAGAGGGATTAGCAAGGCACACTTCCTATTGCGTAGTTGAAGATGCATGTGTGGTTACAAAGCTTAGTCCAGTTGCTGTGCAACAGGGCTTTGGAATGGAAGAAAAACAGCATGTGGAGGTATGGGGTTTATCTTTCCATTAACAAATAATTTATTTTGAAAAGATTTCTGACTTAAAAAAAACACATGGGGGGTGCCTGGGTGGCCCAGTCGGTTAAACATCCAAGTCCTGGTCTTGGCTCAGGTCACCATCTTGGAGTTGTGAGATTGAGCCCCATGTCTGACTCCATGCTCAGCATGGAGTCTGCTTGAGATTCTCTCTCTCTCCCTCTGCTCCTCCCCTGCTTGCAATTCTTCACCAAAAAAAGAACACTTGGAAGTCAACTACAAACAAGTGTGAGATTCCCTCACCCAGATTTCCCAAATGCTAATATTTCACTGCATTGGCTCCATTTCTCTTCCTCCCTCTCTCGTGTGTCCGTCAATGGTGTGATTTGGAAAGAAAAGCAGAAAGCCCACGCTTCTCATTAAAACCATGGGGGCAGTATCAGCAGGAAGGCTTGGGAAGCAACCAAACAAGGCTGGAAATTGGAGAACAAAAGTATTTTGGTAGGCAACCTCTGTTTGCTGGGCATTCTGCTAACCACCTTGTGAACATTCCCTCTTTAAATTCTTAGAGGAATCCACTGAAGTGGGCATCATTCCCACTTATAGATGAAGAAACTGAGGATCAGAAAGGATAAGCAACTGCCCAAGGTCACAGGGCCAGGACATGGGCTGTGCCTGAATGTGCCATTTTAAAGCTTCTCTCCTTCCATCATAGCACACCTTGTCATTGCAGAAACAGTATTCAATTGTGAATAAAAAGGCCCAACTCTGTACCGAAGTCTGTGTCATCTCAGTCAAGCCATTTCACTTGCTAGGAATTCAGCTTTCTTGACTGTAAAATGAGGGAGGGTATGTGAGAGGAGGCAGTTAGTTAGGATACCTGAACGTCAGCAACAAAGAAGTCATGGCCAGCTATGGGTTAGGTCAGAGGCCTGTCCTGGCAGCCCTCCACAAGAAGCCACATCCAACCAGACAGGCCCAAGATGGTGGATGCCATGACAGGAAACCCTTGACTAAATTAGGAGGAAAAAGCCAAAACCCTGCTTCCCCCCTCCAACTGCTGAATATTCTGCCCCTAGTTAACAACTGCTGATAAAAGATAGAAACCCAAACTCCAGGGACACAGCGCTCTCTTTCTTGCTCTCTCTCTCTCGCCTGCTCTCATCTCTCCAGAGTGTACTTTTCACTTTAATAAACTTTCCGGCTTCTGTTACTCATCCTCTGTGCTGGGTGTCTATCCTTGAATTCCTTCTCATGACAAGACCAAGAACCTTCTGACTTCTCCAACTCCTCCGGGTCTGGCTGCGCTGAGGCTCCAGGGCCCAGGGTCTCCCCAATTCACCCGGCAACAGACTTTCTTAATCTTAATCTTAAAATTCCTTCCTGCTCTAAACTCTTTGAATAATTTAAGCAATAAAATATTTTTGCTGGCTCACTAACAAAAGTTTTTTGAACATATTGTTTACTATTAAGAATAGGAGAAATGGGACTTAGAGCATATTTAATTCAGTAGCAAAGTCGGGGTTCCCTTTCAAGCCTCTTGAAAGCTTCTATGGGTCGTTGACCTTTTGCTACTTTTCCCCCCATGCTGCTCACTGTGCTCAGAGTTTCCGGTGTTGGGATAATTCTGAGGGATAGGGGTTGAGAGAGCCTCGGATGGATAAATGGAAGAAGTGATTGAAGGAATCAACTCCTGTTCATGCGCATAGTTTTGAACTCACCCTTAGTGGCCTGGAAGTCACTCTAGCCATGTGCAGGTTGCTCTCAGGGGTCTATTCCACCTTCAGACCATCCTAAACATTAAAAAAAAAAAAAATTCTTTCCTAAATATTTGACTGCCTTTCAGAAGCTGGAGTATGCGTACCCACAAAGTTATTCAATGATGCTCCAAGGGACCCCCAAACAAGCCCATAAAATAAAGGGTGGCGCCCAGCATTTCAAATTAAGTTGTTGCTAATAAGAAAAATTGTAAAAAACTTAAGCACTGATCTCTTAGGAAGCAGCCTAAAAAGTCCCATAAATTTTAAATGTAGAATCTGAGAGCCCCTGACAATCTCACCATTGCCATGGATTCCTTTGCCCTGCCTGCCACCACCCCCTCAGGGGGGACCTGGAGGTAATAGGCATTCTCTTTCTTCTGTCATGGAGGATGCTGGGGTGTGAAAGTTTGAGATGCAGGGATATTTAATGAGTAGAACGTAGTGCCTAAAGGGCGCCTGGATGGCTCAGTTGGTTAAACTTCTGCCTTCAGCTCAGGTCATGAGCTCAGGATCCTGGGATCGAGCCCCGCATTGGGTTCTGCCCAGCGAGGAGTCTGCTTCTCCCTCTCCCTCTCCTCTGTGCTCTCTCTCAAATAAATAAATAAAATCTTAAAAAAGAAACAAAACACAACATAGTGCCTAGCGTAGAGTATGTGCTAAAAATGATAGCTATTATTGTTCCTATAGTTCTATCAAGCTCAGTTTTCTTTTTCTATAATTTCCCAACCTCAGCTCTAATTTTTTGGGTATTGTTTTGTTTTTTACAATAGGACTTCTTTCAGCATTTGGCTCCCAGTGAAGGCAGACCCAACCTCCTCTCATCGATTCGACATCAATCCCTTGCTTCCAAACATCCTTGGTTTCAGATCTACTCCTTGGGAAGATAGTGATTCTAAAGCCACCGACACATGATGGACATGTGATGGCAACCATCCTATCTCTCCAGAGACCTTTTCTTCTCCTGATGAACTGTTCCTATTCCTTCAGCTCTTCTTTGTAGGATATGATTTTTATCACATGGTTTTATCAGGATGGTTCTCTTACTCTCTTGGTATCCAAACCCCCTCCCCCCAAAAAGATACTCTAATTTATCTATATCTTTCTCGGAGAACTGATCCAATAGTACCAAGAGGATTCTCCTTATTTGCATTGTATGCCTTTAGCTGAAGGCCGACTGGCCTTGAGAGGGGCAGATAAAAGTCACCTCTCACTGAATTTGCTCACTAGTACCAGCTGGAAAGGGACAACAGTTAACATTATTTGACTGTTCAGCACTCATTTTTTTTTTTAAAGCAACTGATTTCCTCTTTAGGAATCATCTCTTTCCTAGTAGAGACTGCTGGGATTGTCATCAGGAGTCCTGTTGACTCCTCCCCAAGAACTGGGGAATGACACAAGCCAGCCCAGTCTGCTCTTCTCGAGTGCCTGGGATTTGTTTGAATCTTGAACAGAAGGACAATGATGCCGAAAGTAGATGGACTTCCATCCCGCCCTAGCAAGGCTCCTTGGTCATACTGTTCTTGGTATGTAGTTCCATTGTTCAGCTCCTGCTTGCCAGCCTTCCACACTTTCTCTGAGCCTCACATCCTTCCCGTGTGTCCCTTTGGCTTACATTAGTACAGATGCGATCTATCACTTGCAATCAAAGAAGCCCAACTATAACTACCATTGTTCATGGTGGTGTGCCTGTCTGCTACATAAATACTCTGCAACCTCTCTCCCTAAAGGTTTCTTTATGACTTATTCATACAATTTTGAAAAGTTATAAGTTATCTCCTGCCTTTTAGTTTTTACTATAACGTGCTATCTATATTTCCAGGAGGCTGATCCATGGTAGAGAAATCCGAAGGTGTTTCCATCTCCCCCTCCTTCCTACAATACGATTCTGTAATGTTTACCAAGGAGTCAATTAACAAAGCATCTCATTTTGACGGAACATAAAAGATTAGTGGCCTTTCGAAAAGACAAAACATCTGCCTTTTAAATGGGAAAAAGTCAGCTCAGTTGTGGAATTGCGTGGGGTGCAAGCAGTTGTGTTCGCTTCCAAGGAAAACTGGGGGAGTAAGGAGCATTTGCATCTGCCAAAAATGTCACTATTCGGCAATTAAGTCAGATCTCACTCTCTTGCTGGTGTGGAAATGACAAAAGGAAAGCAGGTATCAGCATCAGGTTAAAATCAGCTCTAGAGGGAGGGTGAACGCGTTGTCACAGAAGAGGCGAAACCCTGTGAAGCCCAGTCCGTTAGTTCATGTCACAGCCAGACAGCAGGGCCATTCAGCGCCCAGCTCACACATGACACCCGACTAGCCAGACAACTCAATGCATTTGGTCTGCGCTCCCCTCCATCAAGTTCAGGTTTCTGTTACCATAGTTGCGTCCTCTTTGCTTACTGGTGAGATCGCAGTCAGATACTTGCCTGGGAATACCAGCTCCTTCCTCTGCGTGCACGCCGAGGCAGAGTTAGGAGTGCAAGAGGTTTCCTGGGGGGTAGGAAGGGAAGGAACAGCTTCAGGCCACTGAGCAGATCTGACAGCTCGGCCAACCCCAGAAGGAGCTGCGGCTACAACTGTAAAGCTTGCCGATTAGAGGAGTCTTGCTGTGGGCAGAAGCAGCCAGACCCAAGTATCCTCATCTTATGGTTGTTGGCAGGCGACTGCCTGGGAAGAGGGTGGCGTCCATTCCCAATCTGTGGACCCCGGACTACTGCAGCCTGCAGTTATGGAACTCCATGCAAATGAATGGAGATCAGAGAAGCCTACCCCTATGGCTGTCACACTGTCCCTCTGAATTATGTCCTGAATCCATTCACGGCATAATTGCTCAAGGCATGGACTCTGGGGCCAGTGTAGGTTTGAATCCCAGTTCCAACAACCCTTGCTCACGTGGCCTTAGAAAACATTTTAAACTTTTCTGTGCCTCATACTCCTCATCTTTAAAGTGGAGATAAAATCAGTAATAGCCTTATAGTATTCTTGTAAAGCACTTAGAAAAATACTTGACAAAGTATACACTGTATGCAGATTATGTAAGTGTAAAATGCTTGCATAATATATATTTGCTCTTAATGTGTTTATTCACTGAATGTCAACTACGAGCCTCTTCCATTGATCAATAGCATTCAGATGACCTTCTTTGAATGAGCTCAGTTGTCTGTGAAGCTATTTACCTTTAAGGCAAAAGCAATTTACCTTCCACTGAAAGTACATCTGAGAGACTTAGGGGGCATGAATTCATGCCCCAATGACTGATCAGTGAGAGTGCTGGGATCAAGGACTTCGCTCATGTCTCAGGTGCAGACTTCATTGCTTCTGGTTTTTGTTTTATTTTGAAAGATTATTTTCTTTTATTTTTTCCTATGAAATTAGCTTTGGCCGCTAATAGAAAACCTGCAGTGAGGCAGGCTTTGGGTTTTCTATGCCAGGCTTCTGTTTATTTGTGTGTTGAGGTGGGACAGGGAGCATTTCCAAACTATCACACCCATGTGAGGGAACAGGACCATAGGCTACACTTTTAGGAACTATAGAGAAAGAACTTCCTTAACAGAAGTCTCCTAAATGCTGTCAAGGAGATCATTTTATTTATTGAGCAAACACTGATATAGTAATTAGAGGTCTCAGGTACGACTTTAAATGCATTAAGTATCAGTTAACTTAACCCTTACCGCTACTCTATGACGTAAGTGCCATCAATATCCTCATCTGACGGCCATGGCAACCGAGGTACAGTGAGGTTAAATGACTTGCCCAAAGAGAGAGGCTCTCATGAGCAGAGTTGGACTTGGAACACAGGTGGAGTTTGTGTGTCCTGGGTTCGTGCTCAGAACCACGAGATCCTGCCCCCGAGTAAGTGCTCATCTTCCAGATGATTCCTTCTTCGATTGCCCAATTATGAAGACTCTTTGGAGCGTGAATCTCTGAAAGGAAAGTCCAAATTTACTCTTGGGTGAGGGTCCATCATCTTGCTTTTGAGAGGAGCCCTCAAACTGTGTGGGTCTGAGTTTCTGTTACTTTAGGACCTTTAATTTGGAACTTGACACCAGAGCCCTCCCTGGATCCAACTGGCCGGTTGTCTGGCGAAACACTTAGGACCAGTTCCCAAGCCTTAAGCCACATCTGAAGGCAATACAATCGATCCCTAGTTGACTAGGTTGATGTCTCTCTAAGAGTGATGGAAAATTTGGAATTTAGGAACATGACTTTGCCTTAATTATTACTTTAAATCGTATGTTCAAAACAACTTCTTTTTCCCCTTGGCTACAACCCCTATTTTTTGGTGTGTGCATTTTGTGTATGAGCTTCCTGTGTTTCACCTTCCATACATGGAAGAAATAACCTGGCAAATGGCAATATAGCAGAATAAAAGCATTAAATTTTCATATCGGGCTGTGGTGATTTATGGAAGATTTTCAGAAATCACAACCCAATTCTAAAAAGAAGAGAGAGAAGGAAGACGTGCAGAAATCCCTACAAAGAGTGAAGACTCAGGATCAACTAAAACTCACTCAATCCTACTGAAGAGGGAGTCTGACCATCTGAATTCTTACCCCAGCTCTTCCATAAAATCATCAGATGACCTTGGGCAAGATCCTATGTAGCTTCTCTGGGCCTTACTTTGTTCATCAGTGACTTGTACCATTATTTTAAACTCAATAATCTGTAGAATTTTGGAACAACCTTTTTTTTTTTTTTAAGTAGACTTCACACCCAATGTGGGGCTCGAACTCACAACCCCAAGATCAAGAGTCCCACATACTCTCCCGACTAAGCCAGCCAGGCATCTCAACACTATGTAGAGTTCTGAGGAAAACACAATGGCATAGCATTTTGGAGGGGGAAAAGGCTAAAGCAATATTCATTATACTGATTCCTTTTCTCCCTCTACTCATCACAAAGCTGGGTATGTGCTGTGGTCTAATCCACGTGAGACAAATTCCTCTACAGTGCCATTTACCACAAGAAATAAAGTAGGTGGAAAATCACCAAGTGAATTTTGTAGAAACAAATTGTTGTAATAATATTATTTTTAACGACTTTCTTAATTCAGCCCTAGAGATGGGTTTGACAGGTGAAGTCAGGTGGGGCTTACCTTGATCTAAGCAGGCTCACTTGATAATTGTTTACGACAGATATCTGGTAGCCACAGTGACGACTGTTTTTTTTTTCATCTTTCAAACTCATTATCTTTCTTCCCGTGTCTTCCCACTGGTTTTTGTCACTGTCACCAACAGGGTAGATCCATACATAATCCGGGATTTCTGTCTCTTATTTTAAACACAAAGAGAACAAGGGCATAAGGAAAACGAACAGTATTGTAAAGTTTAATTTTATAACCGCCATAGCTGAGAGCAAGTAAGGTTTTACTTTAATGGCATCTTAACATTTAATTAATTGAGTAATTCTTTCAGTCAACAATTATCGGGTTGGCTCTTGAGCCTAGGCGCTATGGCAGGTGCTGAGGATACAGTGGTGAGGAAAATGACACCTGATAATTCAATGGGAAAGGTAATTTCACAAGGATATAAACATGAAGGAAAAGTACAGACAGCTCTGGGAATGTGAGCCTGGCTGGGTCTGCCCTGGCCTGGGGCAAGAGGGCAGGGAAAGTTTTCCCGAGAAATGGACTTTTGAGCTCAAAGATTAAACAAAAAAGTACACTCTATTCTGCTTCTCTGACACCTTCTCTCTAAGTCAGACTGGCTCACACATGATTGGTAAATTGGAGAATGGTGCCCATAGACAGTGAAAGTCACAGTCTTTGATGATGTAGAATTTTTCCAGCATTTTATTTTATTTTATTTTATTGTGCTATTTTATTTTATTTTTTCCCCAGCGTTTTAACTGCAATCAAGTAATGCACTTGAAGACAAAATCTGCTCACAGAGCTGTACACAGCAGTGTTCGAGAATACAGCATTGTGCATGTTGTCCATCCGTCCTGTTACCCAACCCTTAGCCTGGCCACATGCTCAATCTTAGAAGTACTTACAGGGTGGCCCGTATGCTCTCTGAGCATTTGCCCTTTCTCCCTGTCAATGGGGAAACTCAGTCCTTCTTCATCCGCCTTCCTCATAAAACTTGAGCTTTTGGGGAGATTTCCATATTTATACTAGCATTTCTTTATTTATTAGGAATAAAACGTCACTTTAAGGGGACTGGTATTTTCTACCAGGATTATTGTTGTTTCTGCTACTGTTGTTGCTCAGATTAGAACATTGTATAGATTTTGAGTTGTTTGTCCTGGTTTCATTTTCCTTTAAGATTTTACAAGGGAGTATTTGTAAGCAACTTTTAGCAGAAAAATACCTTTATTTGAAAGCAAACTCACATTTGAAAATTATATGCAACAACTATACATTTTTATTTTATTTTATTTTATTTTTAAGACTATTTATTTGTCAGAGAGAGAAAGCAAGCACAAGCTGGGGGGAGCTGCAGGCAGAGGGAGAGGGAGAGGCAGGCTTCCCGCCAAGCAGGGAGCCCCATGCGGTACTCGATCCCAGGACCCTGGGATCACGACCTGAGCTGAAGGCAGATGCTTAACTGATTGAGCTACCCAGGTGCCCAGCAACTATGCATTTTTAAATAAAACTCTTTTTCAAAGAGTGCAACGTAGGTATGTTAAATCTCAGCTTCTTAGTTTAATTTAAGCAGATGGTTTTGACTTCACCTTTCTAAATAATTGGGACATACAGAAGTTATTTGATCTATTTAAGGTGACAAACTAATCTCAGGAAGCCTTGAATTGTATGTACAACATATACCAGACACACGATGAGGCCAAAGTGTTTTTTAAAAATAAATCGTATTAAAGCATACTTTGCACACAATATGAGCCATTTGCTTTCAGTTTAGAGTTGGATGAACTCCGACAAGTGTAGTCACCACCTCAAAAGCTTCCCTCATGCTTCTTCTCGGCCAGTCTTTCCCCCTCGTTCCCAAGCAACCACTGATCTCTTTTTTGACCTCTTTAGATTGGATTTGTCTTCTCTAGAATTTCCTGTGTTCCTCCTTCTGTAGAGTTTCCTCCACGACAGCGTCCTTGGCAGGTGCTAGCTGGCGGGCTGACTACTTATGCCCAGACTTGGCCAGCGAGGCAACATGAACCCAGAGAAATTCTTAAGAAACCGCTAGTTTTCCAAAGCAGTTGTACCTTATTACATTCTCACTAGCGGCGTGTGACAGTTCAAGTTGCTTCGCATCCTCACCAACACTGTGTCTAGAGAGACTTCTTAACTTTAGACATGAGAGATTTGCTTATTTTTCCGGTGCCTTCTGTAGATAATCACTTGGTTGGGTGTCAGGGTTGTATTTTATCAAATCTACACATTCCCGGCGCTGTTGTTGTCTTCTTGATGAATTGACTTCATTATGATGAAATATCCCTTTTTATCCCAAGTAAACTTCTTCTGAAATTTACTCAGATACATATTTTCTAGCAGTTGTTCTAACGTTCACGATGTGCATCTTTAATTCATCACAGTGCAAATCCATGAAGTATTACGCCCCTTCACATATAACACAAAGATCAGACAATAGCGCATTTCCGTTTTCTCCTTCTACTCTTCGGGTACTGTTGTCCTACCCTCTTATACCTAAGTACACGATAACTCCAATACATTATTGTTATTACTTTTGTTTTAAGTGGTCAATTATCTTCTATGGAAATGTAAAATTGAGAAAAAAATGTATTTGACATGTACATATTTATCATCTCCAGCACTCTTTATTTCTTTGGGTAGAATCAAGTTTTCATCTGCTGTATTTTCCTTTCGTCAGAAGCACTTACTTGAAGATTTCTTGCAGCGCAGGGTTACCTGCGGCACGTATCATAGTTTTTACTTGATAATTTCTTTATTTTGCCTTCATCTTTGAAAGATTTTATCACATATAAAGTACTGAGTTGAAATTTTCGGTTTTTCTTTATTTTTCTCTCAAGCACTCAAAAAATGTTCTATGGTTATGGCAGCCAGCCTCCAAGACGGCTGTCAATGCTCCTCACCTCTTGTGCTCACGTGTTTTTGTAGCCCTGACCCCCGCTGAATCAGGGCTAACCCATGTGATCAACAGAATATGACTGAAACTGCACGATGTCTGTCACTTCTCAGACTGGTTATGTAGTCAGCGCATCTTGCCCCTGGGTTCCTTGGAACACTCATTCTGGACACAGCCACTCACCATGACATGAGGATCGCAAGCAGTCTCACCAAGTGGCCCACTTGGAGGGAAACAAACTCGTCAGCATCAATCACCTTGTCAGACAGGAGACTGATATACCTTGGAAGTGGATTCTCTAGCCCCAGTCCAGAAATCTCATGAGATGCCCTACCAGAGCTGCCTACATGAGCCAGTCCCAAATTCCTTACACACAAAAATTGTGAGAGATAATATGTTATTGTGTGGTTTAAAGCCACTAGTTTTGGGGTGATTTGTTAAGCTGCAGTAGATACTAATATAATTTTCTTTTGGCTTGCATAGTTCTTGATGAGAAGGGTATGGTCATTCTTAATTTTGTTCCGTTCTATGTAAGGTGACTTTTTTTCTTTAGATAACTGTAGGATTTTCTCTCTGTTGTTGTTTTTCAGTAATTTGATTATGTTGTGGGTTGGTGTTTTCTCTATGTGTGTGTGTATATATCTTGCTGTTTGTTGAAATTCTCGGGTAAATGCCTTTATGGTTTTGAACAAATTTGTAACACTTTTGGCCATTATTTCTTCAAACACATGTATGTTAGACTGTTAGATATCTTCCCATATGTCACTCAGGGTCCAATTTTTTTCCTCATTCTTTTTTCTTTGTTTCATTTTGGATAAATTTTTGCTACATCATCGAGTTCACCAATCTTTCCTTCTGCAATGTCTAATTTGATATTAATCCTATCCAATGGATAGGATTTTATTTTTCATCTCTGGAAGTTCCATCTAGAAATTCTCATATGTTCATCTTTTCCTATAGACACTTAAGCATATTGAAGATATTTATAATACCTGTTTCAGTATTCTTGCCTGTTAATTCTATCATCTCTGTTATTTTCGATTATATTTCCATTAACTTATTTTCTCTTCATTGTGAATCACATTTTTTTTCTGCTCCTTTTTATGTTTATTCTTATGGTAATTTTTTTGGATGATGAACATGGTGAATTTTATGTTATTGAGTGCTGGGTTTTATTGTATTTCTTTGAAGAAGGTTGGACTTCATTCTAGCATGCAATTAAATTACATGCAGATTAGATCAAGGCTTGTTTTTAAACTCCTTAATGTAAATATCTAGAGTAGCTTTTTCTCTGTGGTTAATTTTGTCCTACTACAAGGCATGAGCTCTCTGGGATCTGACTAAATGCCCTATGCATTCACCAGCGTCTCTTCACTCTGGCTTTTGGGAACTTGAATGATTCCCAGTCCTGTGTGAGCTCTGGGACTCATCCTGTTTCAAGTTGCCTGGTAATTACTTGTCCCCAGAAGTTAATTTTTCTTGGCCTTGTGGAGTTTTATGCAATGCCTGTGAAGATTGGTATTCAGTCCACAATTCAGGCAGACTCCTAGGCAGATTTCTGGTGCTCTTTCTCTACACATCTCCCTCTTCCCTAGTGCTCAACTCATGGACGCTTCTGGGTCCTGCTCGGCCTCCCCCCGCCCCCCACCCTGTCCTCCAGAAATTGTCTCCAGGCTAACAGTGAGGTAACTGTAGGGCTCATCCCATACTTGTTTCCCTTCTCGAAGATACCACAGTGCTGTGTTACCTGTGGTTCAGCATTGAAACTGCTGCTGATGTTATTTTTTTGGTCCACTTTTCTAGTTGTTTATGGTGGGAGGGTAATTCTAGAGCCCGTTACTATCTCACGACCAGAAGTGGAAGTTCTAACCAAAATGTCCTTCACAGTATTTGTATCCTCCTATGCCAGCACATAGAGGTCATCATTTCAATGACTGTGTTTGCAAAATTCTCTGGAAAAGCCTATTTATCATGGGTCCCCACAAAGACACTGCATTTCTGATATAGAATAAGACCAATCTGATGCAACTCAAATTGGTGAGCACTCTCTTATGGTCAGTCTTCCCACCATACTCGTGGGCTGTGCATCTTATTTCCAGAGTTCCCCTCAGAGGACAGGGAGGCCAGACTCCCTGGTTTGTGACAAATTTTTAGATTCTAGGGGTGTGGTTTCATGTGCTGCACTGAATTCAGGGTTATGATCTGTTTTCTTAAGATATGGCGCCTTTTACATTTTGCTGGACTTAGATGCTGCCCATTTGACTCTGCCCAGCATAGCAACAATGCTTCTTACTCTAGGGAAGGAGAGCCCCGGCAGTAACCTGGGAGGAGATTCTACATTGGATGCAGTCCTTCTGAGAGGGGAAATGACTCTTTTCCTAATGACTAATAATAATAAAATCACCACCATCACCACTACTATAATAGTTTACTAGTAGCAGGAATAACAAATAGAAATCATTACAAGGGATGTATGTTGAATGAATGTACTAACCAATAAACTGATATTCAATGGATGCTGGGATATGAAGGATGAAGGATGATAAAATCCTGGAGAAAGATATACCCCTCTTCTGTCTCTAAATGTCCTTCACTAGCCTAGAAGGGTCCATTTTATTGAATCCACTCCACTGTCTGACAGAACGTGCTAATGCTGGGCTTTGTTGAGCACCCGAATATGTGCATTTCCAACTTCTATTAAAAGCATTCTCCTCTCATTTCTAGCTGGTAAAGAATTAAAGTATGGTAGGTCTCAGACATAATAAGGGATAATGTAGTTGAATGAACCAAGCAATTTCGATTTCTTATTTGTTCATTAGCCTAGGATTTTTTCTCCCCTTTCTTTTTGTAGTTTTGCACCATAGAGTTTCAGAGAAATTTCCTGTTTGGGGGGAAAATAAATCCCAGAAGATTAACTCACTCATAGAGCTAAAAGACGATTTTCCTTTAAGCATTATTCAAAAGAAACTAATTATCTTTAGAGAGCTAGGAGAGTTTGCAGTGACCTCTCAGGCTGATTTTGTAGAGGCTTCATAGGACGATTTTTGATTGCTAAGCCATACTCATCTAATTTTTAATTTTAATAATTTTCTGTGAAATATTAAAACAAGATTCACTGCAAAATATCATTGCAGCTATTCCTTGGTTAGCTGCAACTATGTACCAGAACTGAATGCTGCTTTTAACACCCATTGGCTCTCTTTATTTGATTTGGCTCCCCATAAGTATATAGTTAAAAAGGAAAAGTTCTATTATTTGAACATATGTCAAGACCCTGATTCATCTCTGTCATCACAAATGGGAAAAATTGTGACCATCACCTCGAAGGGAAACACTACATTCTTTAAATCCAAAGAAGACAATTTTAATAAGCTTGGTCCTTTCTGATAGTTTTAGACAACAGCAACAGATCTGGGATGGTCCTCTGAGGAACACATGGTGGATATATTAGAAAAATAGAGGGCACACGGCTTCTGGAAAAATAAGAGGCTTTGATTACACAAAATGCTTTGCTGGGTGATTATTTAGTTACAAGATTAGAAAAGGGCCACGCATTTTTATAAATTGGAAGTGAGGGCAGAGAATAAAATCTTTAAGTAATAAATTAATTTAGCGCTTGGAAAGAAGCTCACATTGGTGTAGTGTATCATATCATTAGTTTGTGGTGAGGATTAAATGAATTAATACATGAAAAGTGCTTCGAACAATGGCTGGGATGTAGGGAAAGCTCTGTGAGTCATTTCATGGGGTCACAGGGATTGTTTCATCATCATTAGGAAATGGGGAAGTCTGTCTCCAGAGCTGTGACTATTCGGATCATAAAACGTCATGTCATTTTCTCCCTAACCTGGAGAGCCCATGAAGCCTGCAATGACTGACATGATCAAGTCTGTCCATGCTAAAAAATTCCTTCGGTGATTTATCTGTATCTCACGTTGGCTACATTTTTTTCTATCTTTTTCTCTTGTTGTCATAGTCCTTTAAACAGACATGCAAGATCAATTAAAAAGGAAAAATGATGAGAAGTAACCTGGTAATTAAGGAAAGCAAGTAAGGTGATGCATTTTTCTCTAAGAATGGACCTAGAATTATATCCTGTAAATTTTCATATATAATGTTTCGTTATAATTAATATCCATATTATAACTAACATTATGTTATAATTAATATCTCCAGTTGAAGGTTTTATTTCCTCTTTGGCCCAAGACTTAGGTAAACAAGTGTTCTTTCCCTACACAGCATGCCCTCCTGCCCTCCCTCTCTCCCTTTCTTCTTTCCATTTTTTCCTTTTAAAATTTCCAATTAATTGGAGATTTTTTTTTAATGATTCTTTCTCTCTTTCTCTCTTTTTTAAAAGATTTTATTTATTTGACAGAGAGAGAGAGAGTGAGAGAGAGCACAAGCAGGGGGCGCTGCAGAGTGAGAGGGAGAAGCAGACTGCCCACTAAGCAGGGAGCCCAATGTGGGGCTGGAGCCCAATGCTGGGCTCAGTCCTGGAATCCTGAGATCATGACCTGAGCTGAAGCCAGACACTTAACCTACTGGGCCACTTAGGCACTCCTTTTAATGGTTATTTCTAATTTATTTCTGCATTATGGTTAGATAGGGTCTGTAAAACTTCAGTGGTTTGACATTGTTGAGACTTCCTCTGCTACCCAACATGTGGTAAGATTCTGTGTATATTCCACAGCAGCTTGGAAAGGAGCTGTACTCTCTGTAAATATGGCATTTATGAAGACGTTTAAGTGGTTTTATTATTCACTGATTATTTTTATCAACCTAATCTTATAGGAATGCACTAATTACGTTAATTTCTTCACATCTGCAGTAATCTATTTTTAAACTTTTGTTTTTTTATTTTTTATTTTTAAAGATTTTATTTATTCATTTGAGACACAGAGATACAGAGAGAGAAAGAGCATGAGCAGAGGGAGAGCAGAGGGAGAGGGAGAAGCAGGCTTCCCACTGAGCAGGGAACCTGATGTGGGGCTCAGTCCCAGGACCCTGGGATCATGACCTGAGCCGAAGGCAGATGCTCAACCATCTGAGCCACCCAGGCGCCCCTCTATTTTTAAACTTTTAAACGATGTCTCTTGTGGCATGTTACTGGGCACATCAATTTATGATGGATAACATTCCTTGTGAGTTTGCACTCTTTAACAAAAGTGACGCTGTTCTATTTAATGCTTTTTTTCCTTAAGTTCTACTTTGATGTTTGCATTGTAACCCATGTTTTCTTTTTTTTTTTTCAGTGAATATTGACATAACGTATCTTTATTCCACTGTTTATCTTAACTTTTCTGAGTTACTTTTGAGTATATCTCTTACACACAATGTAGAGTTGGATTCTGTTTTCTGACCCAATTAAAAATCACTTCTTCTAATAGCGAGATTATTTCCTTTACATTTATTTTTATAAGATAGGCTTATTACTTCTTTTATTTCATGTTTCTGCCTTCTCACTGCTTCTATTTTCTATCTTGATATGGTCAGTGTTTGTGGTTTTTCCTCTTTAATTTTCTTCCAGTGATTTTATGGATTAAAGCCCATATTTAGTTTCACCAATGATTTCTTTTAAATCCTTAGGTACCAGCTTTCTCAGGTTATTAGCATGAAATAATATCTAATGACTGATAGCTATTAAGATGAAGAATTTATTAGGGATAACATTTTTTTCCATTTCACGGGTTTTTCTTGGTATCCTCTGGGCGTTCTTCCTGGATAATTACTGAATTGTTAAAATAGTAGTCTTCTAGAATTTATTATTTCTTTCCTTTAAAGATTTATTCATTTCAGAGATAGATAGCACGAGTGGGGGAAGGAGCAGTTGGGCCGATGTTGGGGGTGTCTGGGGTTGGGTTGATGGACCTGGAGATCATGACCTGAGCTGAAACCAAGAGTTGAACCCTTAGCCAATGGAGGCATCCAGGTGTCCCTAGAATTGATTATTTCTACTTTCAAGAATTACACTTGCATCTTGTTTTATAACCTTATGTGCCAGGTCATTTAGATTTGGTTACGTGTTTTAACTCACGTACCTGGGCCTTTCATGCCACCGTACCTGAACCTGTGACCTGAGCCGAAGGCAGATGCTTCACTGACTGAGCCACCCAGGCGCCCAGTTGTGTATTTTCTGAAGATTTGCATATTTGATAAGATTTTTCCATTATTGCTATATGAAAAGGACACTTTACTGAATTGTAGAACTCATGAGTCATGGCGGTTTCCTTTAAAAATTATGGGATTCCCTTTACTTTTGGCATTGAATGTTGGAGAGAAGATGTCTGACTCCAGTCTGGATTTTGTTTTTATTTTTAATCTTCTCATAGATAACCTGGAGTGCTGGGTGTTGCATAAGGTTAGGGGCTGGATTGTTCCACAGCTTCAATAGGGTAGGGAGGGAATGGGGTCACATGTGGGTCAGGATGGGAGGGAACTGATGTGTTACAGAAGTTGTGTTTCCACTCTTCACTGAAATTATTGCAGATAGTTTACACTTGTTTTTTTGTTCAGCCTCCAAGTACCCATGATGGGCACAGCTTTCTCTGGGATCTTCCCTGGGGCTTTTATGCACCAAACTGGGAGTGTGACTTGTCATTGCGGATGGACGTCTCTCTACGTACAGTGTCCCAAATATCTCTACTTTGAGAGTGCATTTTAATATATCAGGAGGAAATGGTCAGGCAGGTAAAATTCTGGATGAGAGAAAACAGAGCTGGCAGAATCTCATTGGTGGTCCCGCTCCCAAATACACTGTGGTTAATTCCCATAGGAAGTGTCTCCATGGGAGTGCTCTACATGTTTCTCATGGTCGTTTTTGCCCTTTCAGAATGGGGTTGAGGGTCCTGCCTCCTTCCCCATTTTAGGAAAGTTCCTTCTCCATGTCAGAAGGAATCTGGGCTGCTATTGAGACCCCGAGGAGGCTTCGAGGTTTTCTGTTATACCCTCTGGCTTGCTTTTCTCCCCTGCTGCTGCAACCTCTGGATCTATGCATCTGTCCTGTAGGTTGCTCACCTTCACCTCTAGCTCTCACCCTCGTTATTAGGGATTGCTGGAGAGATCTGTCAAGACCCGCTTTGCTTCTTGTGGCAAGCACCACCTCCAGAGTGGAAGAACCTCATCGGCTTCAGGTGAGATCTTTTGATCCTGTCTCTTCTTGACTTTATAGATCAGATAATCCTCTCTCTTGGCAACATCTCACTTTCAGCACTGAGGACTTGTTTTTGGTATTTTGCTTTTATGATTTTGTCTGTTTCTGGGAGGAGAATTTGAAACTAGGCGTTCCAGCATCACCTTTCCTAGAATTCAAATGATTACAGAGAACTTTTTTGCAAAAAAAAATTCATTCACAGTTCATCTCCTTCTTAAGAGTCAGAAAGATTCCTTTGATAATTCTTTTTTTTCTGGTCACCCTCAGCAAGGTGGCCTTAGCTCATTCAGTTTTCAACTGGTTAGTGTTAGCTTTCTTTGGACTTCGATCCCCCAAACTTGGGGGTGCTCCTTTCTTTTGAAGAGTAAATATTTTATTGGTAAGTAAATGCTTTCAGTGGCAATGATAAATTCACTTGAGCAGAAGACAATAATCAAGTCAAAAGAATACACGCTGGCTAATCATCAGAAAATGTGTGGTCATTAGGGCTGTCACTTAGAAATCCAAAATCATTCAGAGGCCAAATCTTAAGATCCATCCTCTGATTAGTCCATATGGAATGAGGTCCATAGCACCTGGAGTCCGTGGAATTCTGTAGATTATCACCTTCTAATCAAACATGACCCACTGGCACATAACTATGACTTTTAAAGAAATCTGATGAACTATTGGGGAACATTTTGTCTCCTTGCAAACCAATTGTTCTTTTACAAATACTGGATTTTGGATCACTCTGGTTTTTCGCAATCACAATGACACCTCTTTGGCTACCATAAAAATGTCAACAAAGATTTTCTGCAAAGACAATATCTGACTTTGAATTGCAGGCTCTGTTGATGGTCCAGAACACATAAGGACACCACCAACATATTCAAAAGCACGATGAGGTATACGGCCATACTGAACAGTACAGCTGATGAGTTGAAAGGCTTTTCCCAGAACATCACGAAGCAGAATTCTATGTAGATCCTGCCACCACTGAACATATATAGGTCTGTTCTACAATGCGTTCCATTTTAAGGGTGATTGCAGGCCTTCCAGAAAAACAAACAAACAAACAAACATCTCAAACGTGTCTCATGATTCATGGTTTCAGGATTCCTCTGGCCTCAAAGAAGCCTAGGGGCTCTCACCCAGGACCCAGGGAGCCTTTCTTACCTGGGGCACAGTTAGGATGATCCTTTTCTGAGGCCTGTCATCCACAATGCTCTAACCACAATCTCTCTGGAGCAGTGGGTGTGGGCCTGAAGGAGAGGAGAGCAATAGTAGTAAGTAGGTGTGCTAGTAAGCACGCTTCATCCCTTGGGCCACCTGGAGGGTGGCTGGCAGACTGCGGAGCCATCAAGTATTGTGACTGGCCTCACACCAGACACCTCCCACTCACTTGCAGACACAATTTATTTTGCAGATTATCTCTGGCAAAATGTTATCTCCCTGGCTTCCCTGTGCCCTTGAGGATACTATTGGGCATCTTTTCCCCCCATCTATCAGGTAATGAATATACAAAAAAGCAAACAAGTTTTAAATGTAACTGGGAAAATAAATCTACTGCAAATAATGTTGTAATACAAAAACAATGTAAAAGATTTTCGGATTATCTTTGCTGCTGTACATTATTGTGAGCATAGAGGATGAGTTGACTCCGAACAGTGTTGACTTGTGCATTACGTCTATAATTCCTCACCCCCTAATCCTCAGATAAATCCCTTACTGAAATGACTTCATGTACCAGCAATCACATTTCAGCTGCTTTCAACATGACATCTTAGCTGTTTTTCTGAGTGTTACCTTTTAACTATTTCCACCAAATGAGGCATAAATTTTGAATGTTATATGCTTACATTAGCTTTTTGAAGCATTTTTTCCCTATAAAAATGTATGCATTCTAATTTTTCTTGTAAGGAATTAAGGGTGGCATCCTGATTTAGAACATTTCCATCTCTCTCTGACATTTAGTAAGCTGTTAGCGACAACTGATGAATGTAGCTTACTGTCTTCAAGTTACATCAGCTATATAGTGAACTGAATGAGAATATATTAAGCTTATTTTTAGAATGTTGCCTCTTATAAACGCATCCCATATGTCATAGAGACTTAGGAGCCCCAGTAACGTGGGAAGTGAACTTGTCAGATATCACTCCCTTTGCAGGGTCAGGTCTAATCGAAACTTAGAAAGGGAAGTAGGGGACCACTAAAGAAAATTCCAAGTGATTCAAGTAGCAGTATTTATAAACCTCTGAGTCAGTCATGATTCAGCACCAAAGCGCAGTACTAAGGACAGTGTTTAAAGAGACAGTGGTGTGAAATTAAAGCTCGGACCACCTGTGGTTCGTATTTGTGGGTATTTGGCGTTATGAGTAGGCAAAACATTTGGCACAAAACCGTTTCACTCCAGGCTCATTTGTGTAATTCTTCACAAACTTGAAAAGCAAATTTAAACTCTTCCTCCCAATCATTTTATTTTTAAAATAATCCAAGCAGAAAAGGAGGTATCCTGTGAAAGTTCATTTAAAATTAAAATTGGAAGTCTAACTGGATTTTTAAAACACAGGACTAGCATTTCTTGAGTATTTCACACCAGATACACCATGACTATGTGTTGGTCCCATAATGCCCATTTTACAGATGTGAAACTTGACTTAGACTTTCTGAAAGCAACACAGCTAATAAATAATTTTCAGTCATGATTTAAACTCAGATACTTGCTGTCAGACACCAAAGTTGCCCACACCATGCTATCTCCTGTGGTGAAAAGAAGTGACGTGCCATGTTGAAAGAGCGAAACCTGCAAACTCAACTTGGGTTTAAAGTAAACTCCCTAACGTTTTAATCAATAAATGATGGAGATAAAATCAGAAATCACTTTTGAAATTTTGGAGGATAAAAGTATAATTTAAATGAAGATGGTACTTGTCTCTCTTTGGATTGATATTGGTAAAATTATAACCTCCAATTTTCACTCTTTTTCCTTTTGAATTTTGAAGACAGATTCAGGGCAACTTTGTCATATTAGTGATGATCGCTCTAGGTGTATCTGACAATTTTCCTTCTAGAATGATGTTGGATTATGATGAGTTTCCTAAGTAGAATACGTGGGGGACCAAGTATTCAGGTTTTTGACATCAGTTGGTCATGTGGGGACAGACTCCATCAGGGATCTTAAAAAGGGCCAGGAATCATCAGGTTTGGCGATGCTTAGCAATGCAGCGTGTTCTTCCAGCCTCCCAGGGCAGGACGGTTATGGAGCCCCCACCCCTCCAGAGTAAATCTGGCTCCCTGAATGACTGGACCCCTTCCATTGCCGGTCAAGGTACACGTGCAAACAGTGCAAGGCGACCACAGAGACGTTATATCCTTGTGGCATGGATAGCCCTAGAGCTACAGAAAGGAAACCACACAGAACAGGGGTCCCCACAGACTTGGATTCACAGAGCAATACCTCTTTTATTCATACATACATTAATTTATTTGGGGGGCATAGGGTTATCAAACTGTTATTTTTCAAGTAAGTTGTTAAAAAAAAAAAAAAAAGCCCTTGTCATCTACCACCATTTCAGAAAAGAAAGGCCACTTTAAAGATAAAACAAGGAAGGACCTAAGACGAAGATCAAGAACACCTAAATGGAATAGGTTTACCTTCACTAAAAACTCACTTTCTGGCACTTATCTCTAATTTTTGCCTCAACCTGTTGGAAACTAAGTCATGGATCAGCCCTGGCTAGGGACTGTTGCCAGACAAACCTTGACTATGAAGCATCTGGAAGCCGCACATGAGTCCTAGAACTTTGGCTCACTCACCAGACCTGAGGGAAGTCTGGAAAAAGTGCCCTAAAAAAAGCCCAGAACAGGGTCTTATGCATATGGCGTGTGCAAAAACTGTTTGTGGTTGAAACTGAAGAAAGATGACTGTTTGCCCGGTGCCTGCAGAGGGGACAGAGAGTCACTCCAGGGTAACTGAGGATGCCCGCTGCTCTTTATCCTCTGCTGGGAGGCATGGGGGTGGGGCTGCAGTATGAAGGTCAAAGCCCTCCCCTCAGGAACCAGCCCGTCCAGCCCGAAGCCCAGACTGAGGCCTTGCTGCATTCTCGGTGACTGAACATCCCCTCAGAGAGGCTCCCCAGGTGCCCCCATGCCACCCTCTGCCTCAATGGGCCTTGTGATCCTCTTGCTGGGATCTCCTTGGCCCAAGGATGTCAACGCAGAGTAGTGAGGAGATCACCAACTTTCAAGATAAGCAGACCTGGTTGGAATCTTTATAAAATTAAACTTAGTATCTACAGACGCCTTTCTCCTCAGACTAACTGCGTCTGAGGATCTACATCAAAACATAAACAGGCCAACTGCATTGAACACAGGCATAAACAAAAATAGAAATTTTATATTTTAAAAGCTGTTATTAAAATAACCCACTAAAAATCAGTGTTCATGCCTTATTTTAAAAAAAATATTTTTTTTTTTAAATTTTATTTATTTATTTGAAAGAGAGAGACACAGCGAGAGAGGGAACACAAGCAGGGGGAGTGGGAGAGGGAGAAGCAGGCTCCCCGCAGAGCAGGGAGCCCGATGCGGGACTCGATCCCGGGACCCTGGGATCATGACCTGAGCCGAAGGCAGTCGCTTAACTGACTGAGCCACCTAGGCGCCCTAAAAAAAAATATTTCTAATAGGGTTTGGTTGATATATTTAGCTTTTTAGGTATCTGGTACATACCGATTTATGACTGTTACATCTTTTTCATAAAGGGTGTTTATGTTTTATCATCTTCCTCTTGGCCTGATTAATGCTTTTAATCTTACACATTGCTTTGCCAATTCTAATTGTACTGTCGCTTTTCCTCTTTCCTTTCTTTTCTTTTTTAAAAGAATGCATTTTCCTGATATCTGCTTGCCTCTTCATTTCTTTTCAACATTAAACAAATCACTTGGTTTTAAGTGTGCTTTGAAATAAGATACATCTGCTTTTTAAAGTTCAATCTGACAATTTTTGTCTTTGAAAGATGAATCCAGCTCATTCATATTTAATGGAATATCAGATACCTTTGATTTTCTTTATTTCATCTTACCTCATGCATGTCATTTAGGTTACTTTGTTTTTCCTTTCTTCCCCTTAATTTTGGTGGGTTGATCAGGGTACCATTAATTCTCTCCATTTTACCTATGAAATGTAGAGGTTCTAGCACAATCTCCCACTCCTCTAGTATTACTCTCCCATTTTGCTCATTTCTACTGAACGCTTCTTTTCTCTGCGGTGAATATGAAAACCAGGGGTCAGCTATATCTCTCCATCAAAGTATTTTATTTTCTGATTGTCCTTTTCCACCTTCATAACGCTTTTACTTCCTCACTCTTATCTCAGATAAAAACTTAAGTTCTTCTTCCTTTCTCTACCTGCTCCTTCCTCCCTTCCCAAGGATTGATGACACAGTTTAGTACTTTTGGACATTTGTAGGTTTTCCCTGTAGGATGTTTCTTCTATCTGTATGACCATTATTTAGCACTGACCCTACAAATTCCCAGGCATCCATCATTTTCCATTCAGACTTATATATATCTAAGTGGAAAACTGCACACACAAACACACACACGCATGCGTGCACGTACGTACGTATGTAGAGACAGGGACTCACATTCATGCTGCTTCCTCACCATCTTGTGCCCCACTGGAGACTGTTCTGCATTTTGTCGACTTACAGTCCTTCCTGAAGTATTTCCTTAGATAAATCTCCAAGGGTGACAGAAGCCCTGGATGTTTGCATAGTAGCTCCCAGCCTCCCCTCACCCTGGCAGGTGGCTCTCTTAGCAAGGGGTGGGATTTGGGCTTGGGATCCTCCTCCCTCCATTCTGTGCATGTAATTCCTCAGTCTCAATCTCCTGTCTTCTCCCAATTTGTGTTGACCTTTTCCTTTGTACATCACATAGTTTTCATGTCTGACAGCCTATACATTTTTTTATGCTTAAACTTAGGAATTCTGCCACAACATGCCCAAGCGTGTTTTTGTTTGCTTGTTTGTTTGTTTTTAATTTCCCCCATCAATTCTGCCTGAAACTCCATGAGCACTTTAAATTTGCAGACTTGAGTCTTTCTTCAAACCAGGGAAGTGTCTTCTATTATTTCCTTAATTAATGCATTCCTGCATCTGTTCCTTTCCCTCCTTCAGAACTCCTATTATTCACATGTTAGGTCTCTGCATCTGTCCTCCAAGCCCTTTTTACAAATTTCTCATAATGATTTCCATCTCTTTGTGTTTTTCTTTCTGTGTGAAGATATCTTCGGCTTGATCATTACAAGCCCAAATTCAATCCCCACCAGAGAATAACAGCTCCTTCACTTCAGCTCTGGAATATGTAAAGTGAAAAAAAAGGGGGGGAGGGGGAAGCCTCTTTGAGGTCGACTCTTTTTTTCTCATATTGAGATTGCATTTCTTTGAGTGCTATTGTTGTTATTATTTTTAAAAATCTCATCAAAAAATAAAAAGCTGTCTTCTTTCCTCTCCTGCAGTTCTTGTTTACAAGGAGCTGCTAGTTTGGGGCCTTCTGCTCGTTTTTCCTGCTCTGACTGCCGGGTCCTACAGGTGCTGCTGTTAGGGGCTCCGTTCACTCTGGGGCTCTTCGCTCAGCTCCTCTGAATGGGTGGTGTACAGCCTGGCAACAGTCAGCTTATGGAGGGTCCAGCGCATATGCTGCTGGTCGGGAGGTTCTTCTGGACAGTTCTTCTCCACGCAGTGACCCAGCAATCCAGGTCAGTCCCTTCCATCTAGTGGATTTTTAATCCTTCAGGACTTTCTCATAATCTTCTGTGGGATCCCGGGGTGAATCCAGTAAGCCATACACAGTTTTGAAGGTGACAAGTGCTATTAAAATAGAGCAGGACAAGGAGCTCATGTGAATATGTTGGGAGTATGTATGGGGGTACAATTGCAGTTTAAATAGGAATAGTCAGAGCGGGTTTACTAGGAGCACAACATCGAAGAGTGTTGAGACAAGAGGCTCTCTGAGGCAAGAGCATCCCAGGCAGAGGGACTAGCCAGTGCAAAGGCACTGAGATGAGAGGAAGTCTGGCGTACTTGAGAAGCAGCAAGCAGCTGGTGTGGCCGGAGGGCAGTGGAGTAAATATGGAGGAGAATATTAAGAGATCAGGTTAGAGAGGTCACGGAGGGCCTGATCAGTGAAGACGCTACCGCAGTAACTCAGACCAGAGGCAGCGGAGGACGGCTCTGTGGTGATAGCAGTGGGGAGGCGTGGAGTGTAAAGTCATCAAATCTTAGATACTTCCTAAAGGTCAAGCCAAAGGGATTTCCTGACGGATTTGAGGGACAGTGTGAGATAAAGACAGGGATTAAGGATTTTGTTTACTTAAGCAACACTGAGATAGCACTTACACCATGCGTAGGTACGGCATAAGCATCTGACAAGTACTAGCTCATTTAGTCCCCATATTACCCTTAAAGGACATTGTCATCTCATTTTTAAGATTAGGAGACTGAAACACAGAAATGTTAAGGAATTTGTCCAAGGTTACACAGGTATTGTCAAATCCAGGATTTGAACCTAGCCAAGTCTGTGATGCTAACCATCACTATTGTGCCTTCCGTGTGGGGATTCTGCCAGTTGCTGAAAATGTCTATTCCAATTAAATAAGGTTTAACTGGGACTAGGGAACGAGGCACTAGTGAGATAATCACAGGATGGGTATCTGGACTCACTGGGCTCATGAAAGACTTAAGCCAAAATTATACTTGTCATCTGACTTCCACTTATCATCTGGTCCTCATTTGGTCTGGTAGACCACAGTGGCATTTGGGGTTCTCAGGAATGACTGCCGACTCAGAGCCAGTCTTCTGTAATCCCAGAAAAGTTTGGGCATTTTCACTTCCATAGTGCACAGTCACCCTGGTAAATGACCATATTCCCTTTGGGGAAGACTGGGAGGAAGATTTATGGTACTTGTGGCACTGGGTCTCTCCTCAAAGGACATTTTGTTGGGGTCCCTGTACATATGGAAAAAAAGAAAAAAAGCCTCTGACTTTAAGGAAATAAGATACGAATGCTGAGATTTGGGCTTGAACAAGGAAGGATAGATGCTACTGACTGAGATGGGAGATTATGGGGTGAACCAAACTTGAGGGAGGCAGGAACATCAGCAATTCCATTTTGGGCATATTCATTTTGAAATATTTTTTTAGACATCCAGTGGAGTTGCTGAGTAGATGGTTGGATGGATGAGCCAAGATCCTGATCAGGGTTGGGGGGAGGTCCAGCATGGAATTATAAATCCAGCAGTCGCCAACACAAAGACAATCTATTTAAAGCCATTAGATGCCAGGGGAGAATAGGGAGAAATGGGAGAGGGTCTAAGAGCCAAGCGCTGGGTGTGGAGAAGAATATAAACCAGTAAAGGAGGCAGCCGGTGTGTGGCCATGAATGCCAAGCGAGTAACGTGTTTCCAAGAAGTCGAACGTGATCGATCATATCAAGCATTGCTGATACATCAAGTGGGATGAGGATTGAGCATTGATTCATTCGTGACCTTGGAAAAGCAATTTTGGGGAGTGGTGGTGGTGAAGTGTGGTGATGGTCGAGTGTGATGACAGAGCTCGAGGAGGACAGAGTGAAGAGTCAAAGCTTTTAAGAAGTTTTGCCGTAAAGGAGAACAGAAAAATGGGGAATAGCTGAAGGGGTAAGTAAAGTCCAGAGAAGACATTTTTATAAGGCGATTAATAGGTGCTGGATTTTATAAGGCATTTATACGTGCTGGAAATGGCCCCGCCACTAGGTAAGGCAAATGGATGGTGACCCAGAAGGGAACATTCCTGGAGTGATGCATGAATAGGCAAAGGCGGTTTTATTACAAATGTAATCAAACCATAAACTCTAAACCACTGAGATTTACTCAAATTCAACACTCTTTTGCTTTTCTGCTTCTTTCATACCTCGTCGGTTATCAGGGCCAAATCTGTGTAAGAGCAGCGTGTCCTTGGGAAGGACTGTGTAGAGGCACGTCCCCTGTGAGTCTGATGTGGACAGTGATGCAGACCCCCTGCGTATGGGGGGTTCGCAGGACGAATGCTGCCAGTGCCATTTGCGGGGCTCCGGGCAGGAGGGGCTGGTGGGGGGCATCCTTAAAGTTGAAGACCTAGGGAACGTTTGGTTCCATTTGTCACGGCAGCATGCACAGTCCTTCATGCATGGTCCTCTGGCCCCTGACAGGCATGCATGTGGTGACTGGTCGGGAGAGACCACAGTTTGCCTCCTCCACGGAAGGTGAGGCTGCTTCTCTGTGGTCATCTGCTGTTTAGTACCCTCAATGTGTATCCGTTTTGCAATTTTTGTGTCAGATTATCTATTCATTTACTTTACCTAAGTATTACATTGTTAACAATTGTTCCATCCTCTCGTTATCACACTTAGAAACCAAAACCATGCCAGGTGGCTTTTAGCTTAAGAAAATTGAAGAAAAAGTGGGAGCCTTTAAGCACTGATAATTACAAGGTTTAATTTTTTTCCTTTTTTCTTTCCCAAGCAAACTTTTTTTTTTTTTTCAGTATTATCTGCAGTATATGACACAAAGGTTGATTCCCAGAGGACAGAAAGGTGATATACTCCGATTGTGACAAGTGCCCCAGGACGGTGGCAGAGGCTTCATGAAAGACAAAGGATATTAGGTTCTGAAAATCATTCACCACTGGCTCTTGTCTGCTGTTACTCCGATTACTCAGTCTCCTCATGAAGCTAATTTCTAATTGAGTAGCTTATAAATTCGAACCATGGTACATTTTGTGCATTTGCAGAACTGGGGTGCCGCTGGGGACAACACCCCAGTTCCCACCCTCAGACCGTTTGCGGAGGTGAGGACGCAGCACGCACTGGAATCCGTGCTTGCTGCGTGCTCGCCGTGCACACATGCTGCCATGACCCACTGAGAGGTCAGTCTCCTCGTCCCGACCACGTCTTGCTGAGGCAGGCTTCCCACCGTCTTCACCCCCTTTTCTGCAGGGCCCAGCGGTGTCGGCCGCATAGAGGCACCCAAGAGGTGTTTGTCAAATGAACGCATACGTTAAGTGAATAATAAACCAGGAAACCCGGCTATTCGTTTCTGCTCGAAAGTAGCTTGCAGTTTAGACACAGGGGCAATACATCTAGTTTTCAGTTTCACTGCAAATGAACTCCACCCACCCCCAACACTTTCATCAGAATTAACTTTTTTATTTGCTTAGTGTTTGGGTGCCTCTTTGTTTTTCTATGACTCTCATTTTGAGTCAGGTGGCAAAGAGGTAAGATCTAGTTTAGGGTATCCATCTGTACCACAAGAAGCTTTCAGCAGAGACTATAATGTTTCTCTCCTCTCCACCAGGCTCCACGTGATGTGGATGTGGACTGCTGTCCCTCCCTTCAAAGACTTGGTGAGCACCTGCCCTTCTGCCTGGGAGGTCCCCCTGAAAAACTCCTGGGCAGGGAGGCTGAGAGGATTCCTATAAGCAGCTGTTGTTGGAATCAGAAATTTTGGTTTAATGAGAACTTTGAGTAGATGGTTTTGATTCCACCTACCTCTTTGTATGACATTAGGTAAAATTCTCAACTTCTTGGATCTCAGTTACTTCTTTTGCACGAACGTGGGTAAAGCTGATCTTGATGGACATTGTGAGTGTTTAGTGAGGTAATATATAAATACAGCCTGGGTACAGGCCCTCAGTTAGTGCTCAGGGTTGACACCGCTATCATCACCACCACCACCACCATCACCACCATCGTCACCATCACCCACATCACCACCACCACCA